>NC_081182.1:65711078-65834628 GCF_029867415.1 Vicia villosa
ATACATAGAATGACGAGTATCGAGTGGCCGAAACTACTACTTTAAGCCCCCACTACTAAACTCTTAATTGAGACAAAGTAGCTTTTTTATTCTTCATCAGTATGCTGCCTTAAAAGTGGAACCTTCTTAATCTAATTTAAGATGAAAATTTCTCTATATATTGGCTAATTTCATTGTTTATCTCTGCTAATTGCAGGCTAGTGGGGTGATCAGAAAGGAATATGACACCAAGTGTAAAATCCTGCAGCATTTGGAATCAAAAGGAGAAAAGACTTCTACGATTGATAAAACCCGTGCTGTAGTTAAGGATCTGCATTCAAGAATCAGAGTTGCTATTCTTAGGATAGATTCTATATCTAAGAGGATCGAGGAATTGCGGGACAAAGAACTTCAGCCACAACTTGAGGAGTTAATTGAAGGGTATGATTCTCTAGATTCCTCTTGTTTTACTAAGGATCTTTTTCTGCTTGGTGTTTCAATGATTCTATTTTGCTTCGATTTCAGGTTAAGTCGGATGTGGGAAACTATGTTTGAATGCCACAAGCTCCAGTTTCAGATTCTGTCAACAGCATATTACAACAACCATGCTAGAATCACCTTGCATTCCGAAACACGTAAACAAATTGCTTCCTATCTCGAAAGTGAACTCCATTTTCTGGCATCAAGTTTTACCAAGTGGGTTGGAGCTCAAAAATCTTATCTAGAGGCTATAAACGGATGGCTAAACAAATGCGTCTCTCTTCAACAGAAAACCGCCAAGAAAAAAAGGAGGCCTCAACCTCCACTCCTCAGAATGTACGGTCCGCCAATTTACGCCACCTGTGGTATCTGGTTGGATAAGCTCGGTGAATTACCCACCCAAGAAGTCGTAGATTCCATCAGGAGTTTAGCTAGCGAAACTTCCCGATTCTTACCGCGTCAAGAGAAGAGCCATGCTAAAGTTGCAAAACATCCTCATGTAGCATCATCCTGGAACACAGACATCGGCAACGAGTCATCAGATAATCTATTGGGAGACGACGCTTCGGAGGACTGGATGTCGGGTTTTGATCAATTTCGAGCAAGCTTTATAAGATTTCTCGGTCAGTTAAATAATTTTTCCGGGTCTTCTGTCAAGATGTACACGGAACTGAGACAAGCCATTCAGCATTCCAAGACTCATTATCATCATCATGGATCAAATTCTCAGACTCAAGATGATCATTCAAAGCCAGAATCAAAAGTTGAAGAGTCTGAGAATCAAAATTCAAAACAGTAAAAAGATAATTGCATTAGACACAAGAAATGCATTTTTGACTTTCATATAAGCAAGCCCTTTGGATGTGGCATTGGCACATGAGAAGGAGGGAATACAAACTTCATTGGATGATCATACTTTATATCACAGTTTAATCTTTTCAATAATAAAAGAGAGTGGTGAACTTACAGGTTAGGTAAATGGTGTAAATTACAGGGTTTCTGTTAAGTATACAAAAAGAAGGAACTTGTAAAGTGTCATTTTTGTACACAACTGTGTCTTGTAGGACTTAATTTTTATCGATGTAAAAATATGAATTTATTTGCATGAGTTTTTCTTTTCTCACCCCTTGAAAATTTTCGTAAAAATGTCAGAAGTGGGATTTGAACCCACGCCCTCTTTCGAAGACCAGAACTTGAGTCTGGCGCCTTAGACCACTCGGCCATCCTGACACATGTGAAATGATTTCAATTTATATAAAAACTATTTAATTAGCATCGGTCTGTGGCAGAATGATTTTCTGCTGTGTCGGGTCAAATGCACTGAGTTTTTTGGTGGTTGGCTTATTTGCGTAATAGCGGATTCCTTATCATGTTGTGTCTTTTTGTTGGTGGTGCTGGCCTACAGAGTGGATTAAGAATGCACTGTCAGAAGCCGTGCCTGTTTGTTGTTTTCGATCATCAGGGGCCTTCAATTTTGAGCTTGGTTTGACTGGTTTTTGCTGCTAGTTCGTATTCGTTTTCAGGTCTTTTGGTGCCGGTTTTCCATAGTAGTAACGAGAATTACATCATGGCTGAGCTGCAGCGGTTTACGTTGGAGAATGTTGTCTGGCGCGATTTTCTGCTGGTGTGTTTGTTTGCGGTGATTTTAGCACCTGTTTGGAGTCTTTCATGTAGTTTGGTGGGCCCATAGTCGGTCGGTCGTTTCCACCATTGGTGGACTTCAAATCACATCTGCAGAATTGCTACTTGTGGAGTCAGTTCAAGGCGGGGTTTGGGGGCTGCCGGTTGATTTTAATTTCAAATTTGTTGATCGGAGTCTGTTCGTCCACCGTAGAGTGGATTGAGGCAGGTCTGGTTGTAAGTCGGTGTTGCTGTCCTATCAGTATAGTATGGAGTGTCGGAAATCTTAGGATTGCGAATGTGGCTACCTATTCATTTTGTTCGGTTGTTATCTGTTTGGTGGGTTTTATTAGTTTTAGTCTGGGTGTTGGTTTTGGAGTGTTATCTTGCATATGCAAGATTAAATTGGCTACCTGTGTATTTTTTAGTTTTACTGCATTTGTTTCAGCATGTTTGTATCAGACTTCTTTGCACTTCTTGTGCTGTTGGTTTATATATAGGATAATGCCATATGATATATTCAATTTTAAGAGTCTTAGAATGATGAATCTTCATATAAAAATCTTAAAGAATTGCAAATTCTGCCATTTAAGAGCAACAAAAGTATTTGTATAATTTCCATTGAGGAAGACATTAAATTTAATAATATTGATAGGAGATCTCCAATACATTCTCTTATCTTGAAACCTGGAAATGTTCCTATAAAACCATACAATCTTAACTATATTGATAATGACACTCTAGATGACAAGGTTATACTGGTCAGATCAACATTTTCTGCAAGAGGTGAGTATACACTGCGTAGAACTAGTGTTAGTAGGGATACCAATAATATTTTGCAACCAACTTTAAAGTTTTTGAAAAAAAAAAACACAAAAAAAAATGTAAATATGATTCCATACTAGGACCATAAAGACTATATTTGGAAACAATGAGACAACCACTAGAGCACAAATTATTATTAGTAAGTAACTTATTATGAATTAATCTTCAAATAGGGATAGACTTAGACATTGGAATATCTTTGTGCCAAACTATTTTGGTCACAAGAAGTATTTGACCAAGATGCCTTTGAAATTAAAAGTTTATTTAAAATTGAGAGAGACATCCGCACTCACTATAAATTCAAACAAGCTTCCCATGAAATGTAACTTTAGGAATAATCATCTTGATGGCATGTTACACATTAGGAATGATGTGCATAATAGAACCAAGGATGTCTCATTGATCAGAAATCTCTCACCTTATCATTGAAGACCAGAATAAAGTTAGTAGAAAGAGCACCCCCTACTTAATTATAAAATAAAAAAATTAATAGAACTCACATCACTAAGAAGTCATATGAAGTTATCTTTACATCGGTTTTTTTTTATTCCTCCCCAAATAGAGGAGTATATGTGATATTAATTATTAACTAAAACCTATTTTCATAATGACTCTAGGAGTAAGAAAGCAAGCTCATTGGTTTTGAGAACAAAAGAGCTCCAATCTAATCTTAATAATTTCTTTATTGATGTCTATAAGGAACTTAATGTAAGTTCAGAGTGCAATTTAAGAGTAAGATTTTAAGACTTTTTCGGTTAATTTAAAAATGTTCTTATGTTTTTATTTTTCCAAAAATATGTTTATGAACTTTTGAAGTAAAATGCAAAAAATAAAGAATACAATAATGTATACTAGTTTTCATTTTCAATCAAGGGTACATCTAATTATCTTTCATCTTCATGAGAGATTTTCACTATTGTTAGATATTTGTACAAGTCTCACATCACTTTCTATTTGCAAACACTTTTAGAAAGTACACACACTTTCTTTACAAATTAATCACCATACGCTTGGCGATCAATTACAATACTTGAACAAACTTGAATATATGAAGCTGTTCTTGAATCAATTTCAAGGTACAATTAAATAATATATGAATTTTAAGTGCTCAAAAATATTATGAAACTTTTATGAATAATTTGAATGTTATGCTAAAAGTTTTAACATTTTTAAAATGAATGAACACTTAGGAAATTAATTAGAATTGTATTAAATTTGTATGAAAGAGGTGATTTGAATTTATGATGAATTTTTTCTTAAATACATCCTAAAAAACTTTATGAATTGGTTTAAAAGTTTGAGACATTTTTATGAAGATTTGCAATAGATTAAGATGACAATGGTTCATGAAAAGACACAATTTTAAATTTTGTACAGGACTTCTTAAGTCAATTAAATGGATACTTGACTTAACAAGTGCATAACGAATTTTGAATTTGAAATAATTTTTCAAATTTCAAACAACAACAAGTTTTGTTAAATCGGATACTCATACCAGATTAAAAATGTGCAGACATCTTTTTAAAAATCAATTTTTTATGTCTTTGCTTCAAAGATTTTTATGCATGATAATTTGTAAACTTTAGAGATGAAGATGAGTGTTATTTTTTGAGCATATAACTTAGCATCAAGATCAATTTCCTTTACTTTAGAGATAAAGATGAGTATTATTTATTTCAAAAAAAATTCTTCGATATTTCTTTGTTAAGTTTTCATATTTATTAAAATCAAGCTAAGAGTGATGAACACATCTTCTTCACAATCACCCCTTTTTTAATGATGACAAAACACATTGATGAGAATTTTTGGTTGCCACTTGATTTCTTCCTCTATCTCTTATATCTCCCTTTATCTTGCATATCTCCCTTTTTGTTTTGCAATTTATTCTATGATGTCTTTGATATCATGAAAAACAACAAAAACAATCATCTCTCTTCTTCCTTTTTTGACATTATCAAAAGAAAAAAAAAAGTAAAATCTAAAGGAGTATAATAATATAAGGGAAATGATACATTAGATATAAAGATACTTATCTTCTTGACAATACTAGCATGTGAGGTCAAAGTTGATATTAATTTAATACTTCTTCAAAACATTTTTTGGTCGCATAAGTACTATAAGATGGTGATTATAAAGAAACAAATAAAAAATTAAAAAATGTGGATATCATTTCATGTTGCATAAGTACTATATGGTGAAAAATGTTTGAAAATTTAATATGTCGTATAATGTACACAATCATAGACTAGATTGCAAGTTAGCAGTTATTTGATTGTTGGTTGTTTAGATGGTGAATCGAAGAAAATTTTTATACATATGATATTGAACATTGTTCTTTGCAAAGATATAATAACATCTTTAAAAATAAAAAGGTCAGACAGTGTAACAAATATTGAAAGGTCAGACAGTGTAACAAATATTGAGCAAGTTTATAATATTCAACGCAGAAATAACAAGACAATAAAGATTCTAGAACTGAAATACAATATTTTTTTTAAACTTTTGAATGAACATTGATAGACTACACTAAGATAACACTAGATCTAAAATGCATAAGAGATAAAAATGATAAAACAACTTTCTTCTTAATTCTGCCTCCAAGAGAATTACAATATATAGCTAGGGTAAAGATAGCTAAAAGGGCCATGGGCCACTTAATTGGAATAACAAAACAGCCCAATTAAAATAAACTACTTAAATAGCTCGTAATTTAAATGAAAATCCTTTAACAATATTGATTGGGTCTTCTTTCTAATGGGCCTCTCATGATTCCTAACAATACTCATTGGCTCAATAAGAACCTTGTCCTCAAGGTTCATAGGTAAAGAGGTGTTGGGAGCCAAAGAGGTAATTGGGCCGCAGCTTATAGGTGGAGAAACCAAATCCAATCCAAAAGGTGCCATGGGATGGGGACGCGTGGCAGTAGAAGGATAAGGAATCTTGGAAATCTTTGTGGACGGTGCAGATTGTTGGAGAGATGATAAGGGAGCAGAAGAAACACATGGGAAGCGCCAGCTATTTTCTGGGAAAACGGAGGGGCTGGTTGCAGTCAAAGAATTCTCGGGCCGTGTGCCAGCATGTGAGGGGAAACGGCTAATGACAGGCTGTAATGAGTTGGAAACATCAATTGCTGGCTGTTCAACAGAGAGACGTTGGGAATTACTCAAGTGAGGGCCACGCATGGGACACGTGGCGGCCGAAGAGTGGACCGCAGCATCCACTTGCATCTCACGAATCTCACGTGACTCTGTGGGAGTAAATATGTTGCGTGAAGTGGTATTTGAAAGTACAGAATCACATGGGTTTACTTTACTTGATACTCTCCACTTGCCAGAGTTAAAGTTAACACTTGCCTTTACATTTTGTTTCTCTAAGTTTCCAGAAATTTCCTCCCTTGCATTATTCACTTTCTTTTGGTCTAAACACTTAGGAACTATGTCTCCTTCACTAAGTGGTGGCTTCGCCCCCTGGCCTCTCTGTTGAGAAGTAAGTGATGGTCGTTCCTTTTCTTTGTTTATCTTGCTGGGTTGTGTCGGTTGAATGACGTTTGTGTTTGTTTCAGATCCTTCCAAAAGTGGTGGCGCAGATGGTGGAACGTCTTCAAAAAAAGGTTCGAAAAATTCGGTCAGGCTGTCGAAGGGGGGCGGTTGAAAATCCACTTGTGGTTCCTTGCCGTAGTAAGGTCGTAGCAGCGAGATATGCACAACAGGGTGGATGCGCGAAGACGACGGTAAATCTAACAGATAAGCCACTTCCCCTATACGCTTAATGATCTTAAATGGTCCAAAGAAACGTTTTGCCAGTTTTTCTGATGTTCTCTTTTGGACAGTATTTTGGCGGTATGGCTGAAGTTTCAGAAGTACCAGATCGTTTGGAAGAAAGGTGTAGTCGATTCTTTTCTTATTCGCCTGTTTTTCCATTACAGTTCTACTCTTCTGTAAATTCTCTTTAAGCGTAACAAGAATGTCTGTGTGTTGTTGCAGAGAATCACCCAAAGGGTCGATGTGTGTCGGGTCTGTGAGGTAATCTGTGATGCTGGGAGGGTCTCTTCCGTAGAGAGCTTTGAAAGGCGTCATGTTCGTAGCTGTGTGAAAGGAGGTGTTGTACCAGAACTCAGCGAGGTGTAGAAATTTGTACCATTGCTTCGGGTGGTCGCTGACAAAGCATCTAAGGTAAGTCTCTACCGATATGTTTACCACTTCAGTTTGGCCGTCAGTTTCTGGATGATAAGAGGTACTGTATTTTAGTGTAGTTCCCTGGGCCTTGAAGAATTACAGTTTCTGGATTGATTTGGGTGTCCCATGCAAACGAAAGATCTCGACCATGAAGCGTGAAGCAAGGTGCTTAGCGGTGAAATTGGTTGGAAGGGCCAGGAAATGGACAAACTTGGTGAGGCGGTCGCAAATCACCCAAATTACTGTATGGCCGAAAGAGTTCGGAAGATGTGTAATAAAGTCCATGGTAAGATCTTCCCACACTTGTTTAGGAATTGGGAGAGGTTGCAGCAAACCTTTTTTTTTCTGAGTAATAGACTTATTATGTTGGCAGGTGGAACAGTGCTTCACAAAGTCTTTTACCTCAAGGTAGAGTCTTGGCCATGCAAAGGATTTGGAGAGGCGGGCGATAGTAGCTTTCACCCCTGAATGTCCTGCTGATGGTGTGTTGTGAAATTCATGCAGAATGGAAGGACGAAAGCCAAGGACATCAGGTATAAAATTTTTATCTCTGTATAACAATAAACCCTTGTTGACCCTGAAAGAGTTATTGTCACTGTCCGATTGAGTAAACTCTTTGATTGTATTCTGACCTTGTGTTGTATTTGCATAAAAATGCTGGAGTTTGGCAATGATTTCTGGGATAACCGAAGAGAGAGTCAACAGTAATGAATCTTCAGGTGGGAACTGCCTGCTCAGAGCATCTGCTACAAGATTACAGCGTCCAGGTTTGTAAAAAATTTCAAAATTAAAACCTTGTAACTTAGAGGTCCATTTTTGCTGCTCTGGGGTTTGTATCTTCTGTAGTAATAAGCTGCGTAGACTCTTTTGATCTGTGTGAATGTGAAAATGTTGTCCCACAAGGTATTGACGCCATTTCTTTACTGCTTCTGTGACAGCATACATCTCTCGAACGTAGACAGAAGCAGCCTGCATCCTTGGGCACATCTTTTTACTGAAGAAGGCAATGGGGTGACCTTCTTGAGAAAGCACGGCGCCTATTGCAACTCCGGAAGCATCTGTTTCGACAACAAAAGTTTTTGTAAAATTTGGCAAGGCAAGAACCGGCATGTCGGTCATCTTGTGCTTTAAATCTGTAAAGGCTAAACTAGCCTCTGTACTCCATTGAAATTTAGTAGAACGTAACAAATCGGTGAGGGGAGCGGCGAGTGTGGCGTAATTACGAACAAAACGTCTATAAAATCCGGTGAGGCCTAAAAATCCACGGAGTGTCGTGAGTGATCGTGGTGGAGGCCAATCCAATATTGCCTTCACCTTTTCTGGATCAGGTGCAACACCACCTGCTGATATCACATGCCCTAAGTAGTCAATTTTATCTGCTGCAAAAACACACTTAGAAAGTTTGGCATAGAAAGAATTAGATTTTAACAAATCCAACACAACCTGCAAATGAATTAAGTGCTCAGAAAAATTAGGACTATAAATCAGAATGTCATCAAAGAAAACTAAAACAAATTTTCGTAGATGAGGTCTAAGTAGGTCATTCATAGCTGATTGGAAAGTCGATGGGGCATTTGTCAAACCGAATGGCATGACAAGGAATTCATAATGCCCGTCAAAAGTCCGGAAAGCTGTCTTATGCATATCTTCCGATGCAAGTCGGATCTGGTGATAACCAGAGCGTAAGTCTATCTTAGTGAAAATAGTGGCAGAACTCAATTCGTCTAATAACTCATCAATGGTGGGGATGGGAAAACGGTCTTTGATAGTAACCGCGTTAAGGGCTCGGTAATCCACGCAAAAACGCCAAGTTCCATCCTTTTTTTTTACTAAGAGAACTGGTGATGAAAAAGGGCTGCTGCTAGGGATAATTGTCCCTTCTTGTAACATGTCATGAATTAGTGTTGTCATAGCGTCTTTTTGGGAGTGTGGATAACGATAAGGCTTCACATTGATGGGTTGGGTATTTGGCAAAAGATTTATGTGATGGTCATGAGGTCTGCAAGGAGGAAGGCTTTTTGGGTGTTGGAAAATGGTTTCATAGGATTGAAGGAGATCACGGATTTGTGGATGAAAAGGAGGGTTGGAATTGTCCAAGGAAATTGTATGAGTGGCTGTGTTTGAGGGAGAAGGAAGGGGATTCATAATCATGAGGTGGAGTGATGCTATGGAATTAGTGTGTATGAGGTGGCGAAGCTGGTGAAAGGAAGTATGAATGGGATGGGTTTTGGGATCACCCTTGAGAGTAATTGTTTTTTTATTATGTAAAAATGTAATAGATGGAATGGAAAAATCAGCTTGAATCTGGCCCAATGTTCTAAGCCATGCCATTCCAAGCACGACATCTGCTCCCTCAATTGGTAAGAGATAAAAGGGAAGAGTGAATGAGTTATTGTTGAGAGTTAAGGGTACTTCATGGCAAATGCCTTCACATTGCAGATGCGATCCATTGCCCACCATGACCAAAAACTGAGTGATAGGAGTTGCTGTTAGGTGAAGGTGGTGAGCTATTCGAGGTTGTAAGATATTATGTGTACTACCGGTATCAATTAACACCATGACTGGTAGTCCCCCAATATGTCCTTGAAATTTCAATGTTTGGGGTGAAAATTGACCTGTTAATGCTTGAGGAGAGAGCTGGAAGTAAGTGTCCTCAAGTTCATGAGTTTGTTCAAAAATCTCACAATCTGACTCTAGCGGAATATCCACTACATCTTCCTCTGCCAGCAATATTAGAAATCTGCTAGTAGCACATTTGTGTCCAACTACAAATTTTTCGTCACAATTAAAGCAAAGGCCTTGAGCGCGGCGTTCTTGAATTTGGGCTTGGGACAATCTTTTGATGGGTAGTTTAGGGGGTATTGTTGTGGACGGAGATTTGTATTGAAGAGTTCCTTGGGAAGGGTTTTGCTGAGTGTTAGTAACAGAATTCGGTTTTGGAGGGTATGGGGTAAAGGGTTTGGAGTATTTGGGCTTTGAGTCTTTGAGTTTAGATTCAATAAGTTTAGCAAGCCCAATAGCTTGGGAAATAGTGGAGGGTCGGTGGATTGCCATCTCATTCCGAATTTCAAGGTTTAATCCACTAATAAAACAATTTAAAATTGCATCCGGAGGTAATCCAAGGACTTGATTACCTAACTTTTCAAATTGGGTTTGATATTGAGTAACAGACCCCTCTTGTTTTAATTTAAATAGCTCAGCTTGATGATTTGCATAAGTAGAAGGGCCAAATCGTAATTCAAGGGCTCTTTTAAACGAAAACCAATCTGTTAACAATTGATTTTGAAACATCCACTTAAACCAACTTAAGGCATCACCCTTCATATAAAAGGACATTAATGACAATCTGCTTTCTGGTGGTAAATTGTAAAATAGGAAAAACTGATCCGCTTGAAATAACCATTCTAATGGGTTAGACCCATCAAACATAGCTAATTCTAATTTCGGAGTTCGAAAAGGTGGTAAGGGGGCCATAGTAGGTATAGGGGGGTAGGGATTGGGTTGGGTAAAATGAGTATTATGAGGTGGCGGGTAGGGATTGGGTTGGGTAAAAGGTGATTGGTTAGGGTTTTGGGGTTGAAAGGGAGGCGGATCTGGTGGTGCAAGTGTAGTGTGGATGGCTGTAGGTGTAGGTTGTGTGGGTGAGTGGGAAAATGGTGGAGGTTGACGTAAAGGTGTATTGGCTGGGGTCAGAGGTTGGGGAATAGGGACTGTAGCTGCAGAAATAGAAGTTTGGTTGTGGGTAGTACCTGAAGATTCAGCAGGGGAGAAACCAGCAGCTGCTGCAGCGGCTAGCTGTTGTTGTTCTTTTTGGGTAAAAATCTGGTTCAGCGCTGCCATTAGTGATTCATAGCGAGAATCTTCCACATGCCTTTCGTTCTCCATCTGTGTGTGAATCTGACCGAGCTGCTGCTTTGTTTCAGCCAATTCTGATTGCACCTTATCAAATCTTTCATCCATTTGTTGCTGAGTGTGAAGCATAGCGGTGTCTAGATGAAGATGAGATGCTTGAACAGCTTGTTCAATAATATCTTGAGGAGAAGGTTGGGTAGGTTTGGGAGGAGCCATGAGTTCTAAATGAGAGCACCAATGATAGACTACACTAAGATAACACTAGATCTAAAATGCATAAGAGATAAAAATGATAAAACAACTTTCTTCTTAATTCTGCCTCCAAGAGAATTACAATATATAGCTAGGGTAAAGATAGCTAAAAGGGCCATGGGCCACTTAATTGGAATAACAAAACAACCCAATTAAAATAAACTACTTAAATAGCTCCTAATTTAAATGAAAATCCTTTAACAATATTGATTGGGTCTTCTTTCTAATGGGCCTCTCATGATTCCTAACAAACATCATTATGTTTCTAGGTACATAATGCTTAGGAAAAGAAAATTCATTTCCGATACATTTTGAACGCATCCAGAATCCATTAAATTATTTATACATTTACCATTATATTGATAATGGATTCTAAAAATAAAACTAATAAATACAAAATAACTTTGCTTGAGTTTGTTCGTTTTATTTCTACAATTATGAAATATTCAGTTATACTTTATTTTATGGAATATGAAAAAAGAATAACGTTACTTTTGATCTAGAAATGTGTTGTAACTTGTTGAAGGACCCGGATAATATTCCCCAAGTAATTGTAATTGATTATAATACTTAAGGAGGTAAATGATATTGTCACAGATAATATTTCTACATCATATGCTTTACTGTGTCAGTATCACATAAATTGAAATGCTATAGCTAGATGTAAGTTGTTGGTAAGAATAAAAAATATCAAAGCTAAGGATTAGAAATTTTTCAAAACTAAATAAATTGTGGAATCCATAACGGAAGCTTAGAATGTTATACCAAATTCTTCTACAGGGAAGTCTTATATTGATTATGTCACGCAGTTCAGAAGTGTGCGCAAAAATTTCAATTTTTTTAAAAATATATTAAAACTACAATATATTCTAGGGGTAGGGGTGAGAATAGGTTGGGCCGAGTTAGGCTTTGCCAAGCCTGAGTCTGGCCAGCTAAAATATTCAAAGCCTAAGTCTGGCCTATAGCCTATCATAGGCTTATTTTTTTGGCCTGGGCCTGGCCTTTTTGAAGGCCTGATTGACCTATTAGCCTACTTAAAAGCCTATTTCATTTGAACATTTGAAAATAAGTCGTCTTTATATATACTAACAAACTAAAAGATCATTGAGATTAAATGTTTGTTTGCATTAGTTTATTTGAGTTTACCTAGTAGCATAAATTTTGTGATATTATTTGTTTGAGAGAACTTATCGAAACAACTTATGACATTGTTCATAAGATTTTTTTCATCTTATTTTCATAATTTCTTCAAGATAACTAAGATTTATTTTTATATTTTAATTCAAAGGAAAAAAATAAAATATAATAATAATAAAATTATTCATATTTATTTAAATAGGCCGGCCTCTTAGGCTTAAGAGGCTTTTTATGTGGTCTTTGGTCTAGCCTTTTTAGCTAAATAGGCTTATAAAAAGTGTTGTGAAAAATGATACCAATAACAAAGTATAATAGGGAATTAGGGAAGAGAATAAGAACACAAGAATTGGTTATAACTGCTATTCTTTCACTTTCTCTTAAAACAAGATTACAAGTTTACAAGAATAACAAATAACCTCTCTCACCCTAAATTAGGATTTGCAGCTTAGCAATGATGAGAGACTAGTATGCTATTTATAATAAAACCTAACATACTAACTAATGGGCTTTTTCAGCAAGGCCCATTACACAAGCCAACTTAATAAACAAGCTAACTTAACAAATTAGGGTTTAAACACTAAAACCTAATTTAACATGCTAACAACCCTAGCATCTTCGACATCTGCATGCTAGACCCATCTTCGACTACAGCATGCACACTTCGACACCAGCATGTGAACAATCCTTCGACTTCATGCTTAACTCTGTCGAACTGTCGAACCAAGAAGCTACCCTTCGACAATACTAGAGTTCGATCCAATATCTCACAAATCTCCACCTTGGACCTAACTCTACAACGTCAAGGAACAGACTAGCTTTCTTCATGCAGCTTTATCAACTGCATACAGTGGAAAAACTTGCAACTCGGCAATGTCTTGGTGATCATATCAGCAGCATTGTCTTCATTCGAAACCTTCAGCACTTGGACTTCTCCACGCTCGATTACTCCTCTGACGAAATGCAGCCTCACATCAATGTGCTTAGTTCGCTCATGATAGGCTGAATTCTTTGACAGGTGTATTGCACTTTGACTATCACATTTAACAGTGATACCTCGACCTTGAAGTTTCAGCTCTTTCGCAAAACCTTCAAGCCACAATGCTTCTTTCACAGCTTCAGTGAGAGCAATATATTCCGCTTCAGTGGTTGATAGAGCAACAACCTTCTGAAGAGTTGCTTTCCAACTAATTGCTGTGCCAAACATAGTGAAAACATATCCAGAAATAGACTTTCTAAAATCCATACAACCTGCATAATCAGAGTCGACATATCCTTCTATTGCTGCTTTACTATCTTCACCCAAGGCTCCACCATAAATTAAGACTCTGTTTAGAGATCCATTTATGTACCTTAAAATCCACTTCAATGCTTGCTAGTGAGCCTTTCCAGGATTCGCCATGTACCTTCTTACAAGACTTACTGCGTATGCTATGTCGGGTCTAGTACAGACCATATCATACATCAAAGAACCGACTATATTAGCATATGGGATGCTATTCATATAGGCTCTTTCGACATCAGTACTGGGACACTGATCAATACTCAGCTTGAATTGAGGGTTTGTTGGAGTCACAACTGGCTTCGAATTCGACATACCAAACTTTTCAAGAATCTTCCGTAGATATGCCTTTTGAGATAAGCATAACTTCGACTTCTTTCTATCTCTTCGAATGTCAATTCCAAGAATCCTGGAAGCAGCTCCCAGATCCTTCATATCGAACTCCTTATTGAGTTCAGCCTTCACCCTCATCACATCTTCAACACTGTTGCTAGCTATGAGAATATCATCCACATAAAGCAACAAAATAACAAATGAATTACCAGGTCGAAATCTGAAGTAAACGCAGTGGTCGAACTGACTTCTAATGAAACTTATGCGTGCCATGAACTTGTCGAATCTCCTATTCCACTGTCGAGGAGATTGTTTCAGCCCATACAAAGATCTCTTTAACTTGCACACATAATCTTCCTTCCCCTTTTCGACATACCCTTCAGGTTGCCTCATCAGGATCGTTTCATCTAGATCACCATACAAGAATGCAGTCTTCACATCCATCTGTTCCAGTTCAAGATCGAACTGTGCCACCATGGCAAGCAACATTCGAATGGACCTATGCTTCACAACAGGAGAAAACACATCATTGAAGTCGACACCTTCTTTCTGAGTGAAACCCCTTGCAACTAACCTTGCCTTGTATCTTTTCGACGTCACTCCTTCAATTCCTTCCTTAACTTTGAAAATCCATTTACAGCTGACTAACCTTGCCCCAACAGGTTTCTTGATCAGTTCCCAAGTATGATTATCATGAAGAGATTTCATCTCATCATCCATGGCCTTCAGCCATTCAGTCTTATTTCGACTCCTCATAACTTCCTTATAGTCTCTAGGTTCTTCGTCTAGAACCTCACTTGCAGAGATTAAGGCATAAGCTATAAGATCTGCATATCCAAGTCTCTGAGGTGGCTTGATGACTCTTCTCGACCTATCTCTCGACAATAGGTAGTCATCGTCAGTTTCCTCAACTTCAGCATCTTCTGCTTCTTCTTCGACTTCATCTGGGATATGCAATTCAGCATCAACATGCTCCACCTCAACAGGAATCTCTACCTGTTCCAGCTCTTCGTCAGATGTTTCTGTACTTCGACCAACATCATCAGTTTTCTTAAAAGCCATTTCAGCTTCATTGAAAACTACATCTCGACTGGTGATACACCTCTTGTGACCTGGCTCTAGGCACCATAGCCTATAAGCTTTGACTCCTTCAGGGTATCCCATGAACATGCATTTCAGAGCTCTAGGTTCGACCTTGTCTTGCCTAATGTGAGCATAGGCTATGCAGCCAAATACTCTCAGTTTGTCGAGATCTGGTGGATGTCCCGACCAAACTTCTTCAGGTGTCTTCATATCTAACGCTGTCGAAGGACATCTGTTTATCAGATATGTTGCTGTCGAAACAGCCTCAGCCCAGAACACCTTCTTTAAACCGGCACTAGTCAACATGCATCTGACTCTCTCCAAAATAGTTCGATTAAACCTTTCAGCCAAACCATTTTGCTGTGGAGTACCTGTAGTAGTTCTATGCCTTGCAATACCAGAGGCAGCACAAAAACTGTCGAATGCCTCATTGCAAAATTCAAGGCCATTGTCGGTTCTCAATCTCTTGACCTTTCTGCCAGTCTGATTTTCAACCAGAGTCTTCCAACTTTTGAAATTCTCAAAAGTTTCATCCTTAGTTTTCTGGATGAATACCCATAATTTTCTGGAATAATCATCTACTATGGATAGAAAATACCTTGCTCCTGAATGTGATGGACACCTTGCAGGCCCCCAAAGATCAGCATGGATGTAATCAATGGATCCATGTGTTCTTTGTTTGCCTTTGTTGAACTTCACTCTGCAAGATTTTCCAAGTACACAGGGTTCACAAAACTTCAGCTTTTCGATTTTGTCTCCACCAAGCAGATTTTGTTTCCCTAATTCGACCAGACCCCTTTCACTGACATGGCCCAATCTCATGTGCCAGATTTCTGTTTTCGACAAAGGTTTCGTGGATGCAACATTTGTCGAACCACTTACAACTTCAGCCTCAAGGGTATACAAGCCTTGTTTCTTCACGCCTCTCAAGACTTCCTTCGAACCCTTCATGACTCTTAGGATGTTTTTCTCTCCTTGGAAAACATATCCTTTCTTGTCGAATTCACCAAGAGAAAGCAGATTTCTCTTCAAATCAGGAACATACCTGACTTCAGTCAACAACCTTATTGACTCATCATGGAGCTTGAATCTCACAGATCCAACACCTGCAATCTTGCAAGCCTTGTTGTTTCCCAGCAATACTGATCCACCATCTTGATCACATAATTCCTCGAACAAGTCTTTGTTTGGAGTCATGTGCCAAGTGCAACCTGAATCCATAATCCACTCCTTCTTAGAGTCACTGCTTGAAACCACAAGAACATCAGATGATTTGAAATCATCTTGAACAATGGCAGCGTTGCCATTATCCTTACCTCCATGATATTTCAAGCGTTCAGGGCACACCTTTCTTGTGTGACCCTCCTTCTTACAATGGTAGCATCGAATGCCAAATGCTTCGCCACTGTAAGTCTTCGACTGGCTTTTGCCTTTCTTCTTGTCGAACTTACCATCCTTTCGTAAGAGTTTTCCTTTAACGGCCAAACCTTCGCCAACAGTCGAAGGTTTATGCTCCTTTCGTTCATTCAAGTCCTTAGAGTACAAGGCTGATTGAACTTCTTCAAACGTCAGGGACTCCCTTCCATACAAGAGAGTTTCTTTGAAGTGAGCATGTGATCGAGGCAAAGAACACAATAGTAACAGCGCTTGATCTTCATCATCGATCTTCACATCAATATTTTCAAGATCAAGAATCACCTTGTTGAACATATCCAACTGCTCAGCCAATACTTTGTCTTCAATCATCTTGAATGAATACAAAGCTTGCTTCAGGTAGAGTCGATTTACCAGCGATTTGGTCATATACAAACTTTCAAGTTTCACCCATAACCCTGATGCCGTCGTCTCCTTTGATACCTGCCGGAGAACCTTATCACCAAGGCTCAACAAAATTGCGCTGTGTGCTTTCTCGATCATATTTGTCTTCTCCGCTGCCGTCAATTCTGCATTCATGGCTGCCTCTCCCTTCAACGCTTCCAAACAACCCTGTTGAACCAGTAGGGCTTTCATCTTCAAGCGCCACAGACCGAAATCATTCACTCCGGTGAACTTTTCAATCTCATACTTTGTTGAAGGCATCTTCTCCACGCTCACCGCACCAATTTGTTGTGAAAAATGATACCAATAACAAAGTATAATAGGGAATTAGGGAAGAGAATAAGAACACAAGAATTGGTTATAACTGCTATTCTTTCACTTTCTCTTAAAACAAGATTACAAGTTTACAAGAATAACAAATAACCTCTCTCACCCTAAATTAGGATTTGCAGCTTAGCAATGATGAGAGACTAGTATGCTATTTATAATAAAACCTAACATACTAACTAATGGGCTTTTTCAGCAAGGCCCATTACACAAGCCAACTTAATAAACAAGCTAACTTAACAAATTAGGGTTTAAACACTAAAACCTAATTTAACATGCTAACAACCCTAGCATCTTCGACATCTGCATGCTAGACCCATCTTCGACTACAGCATGCACACTTCGACACCAGCATGTGAACAATCCTTCGACTTCATGCTTAACTCTGTCGAACTGTCGAACCAATAAGCTACCCTTCGACAATACTAGAGTTCGATCCAATATCTCACAAAAAGCCTAAGCCTTTTCTATTTATCTAAAAAGTCTTACCTGACCTAGGCCTATGTAGGCTAGGCTGTAGGCCCCTGTTAGTCGGCCTGGCCTATTCCCACCCCTATGTAGGGGTAAATATATTTTAGATCCTTCTAATTGTATCAACTTTTATTTCTTTTAATTTCTAAAAATTTCCTTCGTTCTTTAATCTCAAATTTTTCATACCACTTTTAGTCTTTGTTTGTATATAAAAGTTCATATCATTTGTTCCAAGTGACTTTTTAAAATGATATCTCATTTTTTAAGACTTCAAAATATTATTAAGATAATAATTTAACTATTTAATATTTGATTGAGCGATTTAATATTAAAAGCTATAGATAAATTAATAAATAAAATTGATATATTTAAAGTAGGGGTGAAAATAGGCCGGACGGATAACAGGGGTCTACAGACTAGCCTATACAGGCTCAGGTCAGGCCACACATTTTTTTAAATAGAAAAGGCCTAGGTTTTTTTATAAGCTTATTTAGTTAAAAGGGCAGGTCTCAGGCTCAAAAAAAAGTCTTTTAAGTCTATCAGGTCAATCTATTTAAATAAATATAAATAATTTTTTTATTATTATTATGTTATGTTTTATACTTTGAATTAAAATACATAAATAAAACTTGATTATCTAACTTGTAAAAATAAGATGAAAACACTCGATGGTCATTGTTTACATAAGTTTTCTTAAATAAATAGTCTCACAGAACTTATCTGAATAGATTTTTTTTGTTAGTCTATTTAAACATTATAGTCAAACAAATTTTTAATCTCGTGATTTTTTAGTTAGTTAGTCTATTTAAACATTATTTTAATTGTTTATTTACACATGTCTAAAATAAATAGGCTTTTATGTAAGCTAACATGCTAACCAGACATTCAAAAAGGCCAGACTAAAGCCTAAAAATAAGTCTACGACAGGCTATACGCCAGACTTATACTTCGATATTTTTGACAGGCCAAGCTCAGGCTTAGCAAAGCCTAGCTCGACCCATCCTATTTTCACTCCTAATTTAAAGAATAAAAACATGTATAGTCTCCTATTTTATAATCAAGGCAAAAATCTTAAACAAGACATTGGTTAAGATATTGGTTGTGTAGCTTGGTTATGTAGCTTATGTTAGGTGAGCATTGGTTAAGATATTGGTTGTGTAGCTTATGTTGAGGTGAGCATGTGTATGTTAAGGGTTTAGGGGATGATCATGCGTAGAACATTTTGAAAAACATGGCCACATTTAAAGTATGCAGGGTTCAACTTAACCGAATCAAATCGAACTAAACTATAATAAAACTTTACTCGAACAAATTAACTGAACCAAACTATAGTAAAAATTTACTCTAACATTCAACTTAACCGAATCAAATCGAACTAAACTATAATAAAAATTTACTCGAACAAATTAACTGAACCAAACTATAGTAAAAATTTACTCTAACAGAACTGATGTGTATGTTAAAGGTACAAGGGATGATCATGTGTAGAAAATTTTGAAAAACATGGCTTAAATTATTTAAGGTATGTAAGGTTCAGATTTAACTGAACCAAACTATAGTAAACGTTTACTCGAACCAAACTATTAAACAATTTTTACTTTTATTTTTTTTAATTTAAAACTTGATTTTAGTTTTTCAGTTTTAGTTTTTATTTTTTTAATTTCAACTTGATTCGGTTTCTATTCAATTTACTTGTCACATGGTTTGGCTTTAAAACTGTTTGTACAATATGATTTAGTTCACTAACCAAACATAATTGTTCAATAATTACTTCAGTTTGATTTGGTTCCTCGGTTCGGTTCACAGTTTTTTTCAACAGTCCTAATCATAACTACTTTTAGAGGCTAAAATGAGCATTACCTTATGAAGACTAAAAACATGTAATCAATAACACAAATATAATCTCCATGATCATAAAACCCTTGAAATCCTATTTTATATTCTGACAAACATGAGAAATTATTCATCAATTGAAATGGTCATAATTATAAAAAATACTCTATTAAATTAAAGCATATTCATCATGAAAGAATTACAAAAACAAGGGACCTATGTAATTGCAAAATCTCTGCCCCATTTTCAAAAAGAAAAGACTCTTATCTTGGCCCCAAAAATGTGGTTGTTAGTAAATCTTGCAGAATATACAACACTACATAAATAACCTAAAAACCAGAACTTGGGGGTGCTCAACAAAGGATCATCATCAAAATCCAAAGATGGTGTAGAAAATGTATATAACTATTTTTTGGGTGCTACATTCCAGTACAAGGTTACAACAACCTTACTCTTTGTTGTCACCAAATCTACGATATGGCATGAGCTTATGGTCCTTGGCAGCATTCCTCTTCCTCTTTTTCTCGATATATGATTCAAGTTTTCCAGACGTCTGAAAATGGTGAATAAGATTGAATTAATGGAAAATACAAGCAATAAATAAGATTATACAATGAAAACAAGGTGAAGGGGGACAAAGATGTTCTAAGATGCATACCTTGAGATCCTCATATTTTTCAATAAGCCTTTGTTTTCGGATTTCAGCTGAAAAACAAAACAATATGTCATTATATATAGTTGATATTTCATTTTATTAAAACATATTTGTTCGATGTGTTTTTCAATCCATTTGTTTGATTGTGTTTCTAAACATATGGAAAGTGGAGAAAAAAGAGATAAAATGGTGTGGAAAGAAGAGAAAAATTACATTTCTTGAGATAGAAAGGACGTTTTCCCTGCTTTGCTGCTTCTCTTTCTTTCTTCTTGTGTTTAGCTAAAATATTTGTCTCAACATTTTTTGATGAATCAGATTTCAACTGTTTATCCTGAAAACACATGCAAATGTGATCAAGTAAATTAATGAATGTCACACTTTTGGACGGTGAAGCAAAACTTCCAACAGACATGCATACTTACAACCCACAATATGCGTTCTTCTATTTCACTTTTCCGCTCAGGATCTTTCTGTTTTTTCATTTCCATTTTAAGAGCCTGTTACACCCATAAGATGTCATTGGAGGAAGGTCATAAAATTAGTAATAGACCAAATTATGCCGTTACAATCTGTAAGTCTACCTGTCTTTCAGCAGGAAGATCCTTTTCATATAAGAAATTATATCTCTTTCTAAACCTGCAAGTCCAAGCACACATAATATTATTTAGTGCTACACAATATAACGAAAAACACGAGAAGCTTCGAGATTTAGTTAAACCCAGTTGCTCAAAATAAAATCGCGACATAAAAAACACTTGTATTAAATTGTTCAGCAGTACAATTCATAAAAAATTAAACAAAACCAACTAAACAGCCAATGAACCTATGTGCGGGGTTAAAACTATAAATCTGATTATTGAATACTACTTTCCAAGCAAATAGTACCTACGGAGAGGAGACGACATTGAAGAAACTGAGAATTATAAGGAACTAACTAGTAATACCCAAAAAGGAGATACCAAATGCCACTTCCTAAGTAAACACCTAAAGATACAAGCCTATGTGTGTGCGCGCACACACACACAATGGTATGAACAACATAATATCAAACATGCTCCAAAAGCATGCTTTAATTTGGGTGTTGAATCAATGTTAAATGGTCTACATAGTATATAACATGAATTAGCATGCACTAAAAATAATCATCATAAAGATCTTTCAGTATTAGATTCTAATGAAGGGTAAGGCATAATACATGTTGAGTCAGAATAAAGAATTTGCTTCATGGATTTAACGCCTTTAACCATTTTCAATAAGTTGATTCCTTCGTGACAGGGACAAAAAAACTCTTAAATAAAAATAATCAGAAAAGGCACTCTGGGCTAGGCATGCTCTAAATATGAAAACACAATCAAAATCAGCAGGATTTACTCCAGTATAAAAATGCTTAAAATTTATATGAAGATTGCAAGTGCGTGCAAATTTATCAATAACTTCATGCTTCTTTGTGATTCATTAAAATAAAAACCAACATAAAGATCCTTCGATACTACCAAACAGAGTCTAATGCAAAGTAAAGAGTAATATTTTGAGTCAGAATTTGAAGTTTTTTAATAGAAAGGTATTAACACATTTTATGGATTTACTTTGTGTTCTTCTGTCCAGGTAAGTGATAACTAGCTCTTAATTAGAACAAAAACAGTGAAGTAACATCACTTAGTTAGGCATGCTCTAAAATGGAAAACACAGTAAAAAGTTGCATGACTTTACGATATATGGAAATGCTTAAACTCTTCATCATGATTGCAATTGAAATAATGGCATTTCTCAACTCAAATGAACAAAACAAGTAAAAGGTAGAACAAAAAGCACACATCCAGATGTGAACATACCCATCAGGATCGAGTGTACCACAAAGAGATTCAAATCGCGGGTCGCGTACAACCTGAAAATTTATGAAGGCATGCATAGTTCAGCAAAAATCACCCAAATATATCAAAACTGAAAGATCATATTCATGAATCATATCCAGGCTCATTTTCAAACTCAACACAAATTTCATATCATATAGAACAACCCATAAATTTTGATTATTTCAAAGTATTCATACATTAATAGTGGACCTAAAGTCTCAACTGCAACTGAAACTGAAAAAGTGGGTGCATGTGGAGAACAAGGAAACAATAAGCAGTTGGTTTTCTTCCACTCCATGAGCCCGCAAATTGCTTTCCAGGAAATGGGTCAAAGTATTACCCTTGAAAAAAAACAACGCAGGCTAATGGCATTCATAAATAATGATTTTGAAATTTGAAACTACTCAATTTAATGTGTCAATGATCAACACAAGATAGCAGCAGAGATCAATAGAGTCTACACAAGTAACAAACAGTCCCACCTTCTTAGGAGCTTGGATGACATCTCTAAACGCAGGAACTGGCTTTTTGCTACTAGCTTCCATTGGCCTAGTCAAACATTAGAAATTATTTTATTTGCACACAGGGATTAGAATAGAAGAAAAACAACTCTTTCAAATAAATACACGCTCTGTCTCATTATAAGTGTCTTCTTTCCAATATTTATGTTTCAAATTAACTGTCACTTAAGAATATCAATGAAACATTAATTATGTTTTTTACTAACTAAGAAAGATCTCGAGATTAACTATTTGGATAGAAGCATAATCCTTGATAGAACATTATGGCGAAAGTTGATCCATGTAGCTGATGAAATTTGTTTTATCATTGAAATCAGTACAACTAATTCTTTTCTTAAGAACCAAGCACAATTCAAATAGACACTTATAATGAAACTTAAGAATTAACTACTAAGTTACAAATACAATACCTATTCTTATTGGCCCTTTTTAACTTCTTGGCTTCTCCACTTTTCTTGAAAACCGCATGTGCCCCATTCGATCGAGCTTTTTGCAACTCCTCAAAAGTTACATCAGCAAGCACCTTCTCTATCTCTTCCTCTTCATCCTATAATTACCAAAATCAGTAACAATAAAAACTTAGTCGCATGTTTGGTTTCACGTTTGTAACACCCAAAATTGATTCTCAATGTGTAGAATTGATTATGACATGTTTGGTTGCTCTCGAGTAGAATTGATTCTGACATGTTTGGTTGCTCTCCAGTAGAACTGATTATACTTGAAACTAGGATTTGTAGTTTTTTAGTCTACGCATAATTTTTACACTGAAATATATTGTTCAACTCACTTTTGCATTAATTTATCCAAACATAAATCAATTTATCTTCAACTCGCTTTTAACCAGAATCAATTTTACATAATCAATTCACTCCAAATTCATTTTCTTACCGCATAACCAAACACAGGCTTACTATGACCTAGGTTTATTTTTAAAAAAAGAAAAATAAAATAAATAACCTATGGTTTGAAGTTACCCACATCTTCTGATGAACTAGAAGAAGACAGTGACTCATCAGTCTCACCCTCCTCGTAATTTTCAGTGGAAGTTGGGATTCTGCTTTCATGCTTCATCATTTTGAGAAATAAATCAAATTGGTTTTGAACCTAACAAAACAATGCGTTTAGAATTCAGATACGGTGGAAGAGAAAAAGTTAACCTTATTGTTGAATACAATCACATTACTCTTATGCAAATAGAGAAAGATAGAATAAAATACAACACAGGGTCTGAAAAAGTAAAATAACTATGCGTTTGAATAGAGAAAGATGCTTACCGGAACAGACTCGCGAAGGGGAAGGAGCGGCTGGGAGCGATCGGTGACAGGGTTCAGTGGAAGAGAAAAAGTCACTCTGGAGAGTTCTTGCTACGGCTGGCTTGGGAGGGTTGGGTTTGGATTTGGGTGGGTTATGGTGGGCTTTAGAGTGTTGGGTTGGGATTGGCCCAATTAACAAATTTATTTGATTTTTTTGAACTTTTTAAATTTGATAGATTGGATTATGTTTTTACCTTTTTTATTGATTTTCTTTTCCATCCTTTAAATCTTCTAGGTAAACTTTTAGAATTGACAAAAAAAATCTTAAAATTTAAGAATTTGGAATGTGTTTAGACCTCAAATTTTAAAATTTCAAATAATTTAATTCATGAATAAATCCGATAAATGGGAATATTTCGTTAAATTATATGAAATTCAACGACTTGTTCATGTCAAACATCAACATTGAGTTGTGAATAATTAAAAACATTAATTAAATACAAACAAGAACATTCATTAGACAAATTAATTGCTTATTCCTCAAACTCAAATATGCACGCCATGCTGCATTCTCCATTCGTAAAAGTTAAATTGTTGACAATGGAGTTCGTTTTCCAACCACTCTAGATGGACCTTTCAAACCTGTGACGGTTCTTCTTGACAAGAGCTTCCGTAGGAACGCGGTGGACTTGCCAGACACAGATCATATTATTCACAGAATTGTTGAAGGTTTTGAACCTGAACAAATCTCGCTCTAGTTATTTGATTCTTGGATACAGAATCTTCATATGATAAAAGGGGCGGAAGTTCGTTCTTCTTCATGATGAGATTTGGGAACAGCTCCGACGACACTTTATAATCAGACGGTGCTTTCAACCCCAGTGTTTCCCTGCTGGTTTCATAGGTTTGCTTTCGTTTTTCAGAGTTGTTATTGTTGTGAATTTTATTTTGGGTTTATGTGGGTTTGCTGCTTCTATTTATATCTTGGAGTTGGATTAGAGATTTTAGTGAAGAACAAGAATACTTTGGTTCTCTTCTGAATAAGAATGAACTTGCTGGGTCACCTTTGTGTGTGCCTTGGGTTAATTTAACAAATGTTGTACATAATGTTGAAAATTCGACATTTACAAATGTTGTGAATTCTTTTGAAAATCCGGTGTCTGCATTGGATATATATTCAAATGTCATAGGTGAAGCTGTGGTTCTTAAATCGAAGGGTACAAGTGCAAATTTTTTTGCTCGAGTGTTGAGTAAGATATGTGTTATTATCCCTTATGGTCAATTTTCGAGATCTAGGTTGAAAGGAGAAGACATAGCTATAAAAAAAATCGAGGAAGATTACAAGATTAGTCTCGAATCATGCAAAAGTCATCTTCATGGAAGGTTGGTTTTGTCTAAAGGAGACCTCCTCTGAAACTTCAAGACTTGCGTGGTAAACTAGACACCCTTTGGAAACCTTTAAGTAAATGGAGAATTATTTTTTTAGGAAGAGGTTTTTATGAATTTGTTTTTTCTTCGATATAGGATGTACAATGTGTTCATGTGGTGTTTTCTTGGAGTCTAAAGTCTGGTTTTCTCAAACTTTTCGCTTGGACTCCTGACTTTAATCCTAATAACCACAAACAGACAATAGTTTAATGTTGGGTTCATTTTCTTGTTTTGCCTAGGGAATATTGGAGTCTTAATATTATCTTTGCGCTTGCTAGTTGTCTCGGAACTCCAATGTGTTTGGATGCTGCAACAAGTAAGTGCCTTCTAGAGAAATCTTTTGGACATTTTACTAGAGTTTTAGTTGATATTGATTTATCTTCTAAAACCAGGCATAAATTGTGGGTTTAAAGAGAATATTATGCTTTCTTTGTCAACGTTGAATATGAAAATTTGCCTCTTTTTTGTTCTCATTGTCATAACATTGGTCATAGTTTTTCGTCTTGTAAACGTGTTAAAATGGATCAAGAGAAAAGGGTAACTAAGGAGAAGCATAAACGCACAAGGAATAAATATCAGAATGGAGATTTAAGAAAGGAATCAGTTAAATGTGAAAATGCTACATGTGTTGATAATAATCCTCTTATGATTTGTTGATTGTTTGAAAACTATTGTTGATGATGAAGGATAGAAAAACACTTAGAAAGGGGGGTTTGAATAAGTGTAGTCTTAAAAACTTGAACGATAAAAACAAATTGCACAGTTATTTTTATCCTGGTTCGTTGTTAACTAAACTACTCCAGTCCACCCCCACGGAGTGATTTACCTCACCTGAGGATTTAATCCACTAATCGCAACAGATTACAATGGTTTTCCACTTAGCCCACGACTAAGTCTTCTAGAGTATCCTGATCACAACCTGATCACTCTAGGAACAAATGCTTAGACACAAGCTAAGACTTTCTTAGAGTATCCTGACCACCACGTGATCACTCTAATTACAACTGCTTAGACACAAGCTAAGACTTCCTAGAGTATCCTGATCAACACTTGATCACTCTAGTTACTTACAAATTAATGTAATCAATTCTAAGAGTATTACAATGCTTCTGAAAAGCTATAATCACAACAGTGATATTTCTCTTAACGTTTAAGCTTAATCTCACTAATATATTACAACAACAATGTAGTGAGCTTTGATGAAGATGAAGTTTCTGAGCTTTGAATTTGAACAGCGTTTCAGCAAGTTTTTCAGAATAGGTTTGTTCAGAATTGGTAACCTTGCTTCTCATCAGAACTTCATATTTATAGGCACTTGAGAAGATGACCGTTGGGAGCATTTAATGCTTTGCGTGTTCCGTACAGCATTGCATTTAATGTTTCACGCTTTTGTCAACTACCTCGAGCCTTGTTCACGATGTGTCTACTGACGTTGCCTTTAATAGCTTCCAACGTTCCTTTTGTCAGTCAGCGTAGCCTGCCACTTGTACTTTCTTCTGATCTGATGTTTATGAATAAAACGTTTGAATATCATCAGAGTCAAACAGCTTGGTGCATAGCATCTTCTTGTCTTCTGACCTTGAAGTGCTTCTGAGCGTGATACCATGAGAACTTCAGTGCTTCTGCTTCTGATCTCAAGTTCTTCTAATGCTTCCATAGACCCATGTTCTGATTCTGCCTTGACCATCTTCCGATGTCTTGCCAGACCATGTTCTGATGTTGCATGCTGAACCTTCTGAGACAAAGCTTCTAAGCGCTGATTTGTGCATACTCTTTATATATTTCCTGAAAGGGAAATTGCAATGTATTAGAGTATCACATTATCTCACACAAAATTCATATCCTTGTTATCATCAAAACTAAGAATATTGATCAGAACAAATCTTGTTCTAACAATCTCCCCCTTTTTGATGATGACAAAAACATATATAAATGATATGAATTTGCAATCAGAAAGAGCAGACGGCTAAAGACAATTACACAGCTATAGCATAAGCATGTGAATATGTCTCCCCCTGAGATTAACAATCTCCCCCTGGGATGAATAATCTCCCCCTGAAATTAATACTAGAAGAATTTTAATAATAAAAGACTTCCCTGATTATTTCGGTAGAGACGTTCACATGTGCTTGATCTTCAGAACATTCATGACTTCTGATTTCTGCTTCCATAGGACAGCTTCAAAACTTGAATTTCTTTGATCTTCAAAACATTCACAGCTTCTGATTCCTGCTTCCATCGGACAGCTTCAGAACTAGAATTTCTTTGATCTTCAGAACATTCACAGCTTCTGATTCCTGCTTCCATCGGACAGCTTCAGAACTTGAATTTCTTTGATCTTCAGAACATTCACAGCTTCTGATTCCTGCTTCCATCGGACAGCTTCAGAACTTGAATTTCTTTGATCTTCGGACCATTCACAGCATCTGATTCTTGCTTCCATTTGGACAGCTTCAGAGCTTGAATTTCTTCTTTCATCACTTCATGCTAGATTGTATCAGAACATTGTTGAATGTACCAGAGCATCATCAGAGCATCTCTACATCCTGAAATGTTACAGAACAAAACTAAACGACAAAAGTCAGCATGAATGAATCAGAACATAAAATATGTTTCAGAACACATAATATGTATCAGAGCCATATAAGCCATATAGAATGTATCAGAATATCTGAACATTCTTGCTTCTGCTTCTGCTTCTGATTCTGAAGCTTCATAGCACTCAGCTTGCTTCAAGAATCCAAGAACTTGATTCTCTAAAGAGTTGCTTCATCATCTTGTTGCTTCTTATGTTGATCTTTAAAGAGAATCTTCAATTCCTGCAACAACACAACTTAAAGAATAGAACTTTGCAAGTTCTGTTAGTAATGTGGGGCCTTTTTACCCGGTAACTGATAATATTAATCAAATCATTTATCATATATTTTCTCCCCCTTTTTGTCATATCATCAAAAGGAATATAAAAGATTCAGATGAAGAAAACGACAAAGGAAAGAAACAGAAATAAATTTTTCATTGATTAAACAAACAGGATTACAAAAGATGTATGCAGAAAACAGATGCAACAAGGAAGGAAAACTACAAAGACTTAAGGACTACAACCCTAGCTTAGACATAATCTGCGCCAGAATGTCATGAACCCCATCAGTGCTTTCAGTTTGTCTTGCCATGAAGGAGCGAAACTCAGTGTTGGCTGCTTCTTGCGCATCCAAACGAGAAGCCAGCATAGCCTGATTCTGATGCAGAGCTTCCAAGGTCTCCATCAGAGCTGAGGGTACACCAGAAGAAGAAGCACCATAATTTCTGCCAACAGGGACAGCAATCTCAGCAGGACGATCTTCTGGGAGGTCTTCAGCTTCTGTACCTTCCATCTAAACATCTGAGTCTGACTCAGGACCAGCCTCAGCATATTCTGGTTCAGGCAACACAGAAGCTCCAACTTCCAACGCCTGAAGAATAGCTGCTTGGTTTGTTGGAGGAGTAGGACCAGCAACTTCAGCAGGATAAACCACTTTTGGAAAGACCATGTGAGGAGCACTTTCAGAAGGGTTCATTCTGAACCAATCAAACAACCACTGAAAATCTCCAGTCAGCACAGGGTACCATGGTCTCCAAACCACGATGTCTCTGCAGAGATTTTCTTCTTCCATCTCATCTGCAGGTATCCTCTCTTCAAGAACTCTTCTGTTCCTGATGAGATGGTGATAGCTGCTTTCACCAACTTCCAAGAGACGACCACGAACACCAGGTGCGTCAGACATGATCCTTCTCTGGACATCCGTAGCCTTGACCAGAAACTCCTGACGAAATGCATCCCAGAGGTTGCAAGTAGCATACTCATCCAGATGGTTAAGGTGAGCAGCGCCCAAAATCTCCAACCAGCTATTTACATCAAAATGTAAAAGCTCTAGAAATGATTGAGTGGTAGGTGTTGGAGGGTTGACAGTGAACCTGGAGTCGGGAAACACAAAATTGTAGGGGTTAGGTGTTCTGGTGGGAAAAGGGTGTGAGAGTGGTGAGGAGATATCTGTGAGATGGGTAGAGGGAGAAAGGATATCAGATGGTGAAGATGGTGGTTCCAGAGAGGTGAAAGAAAAAGAAGAGGTGGTGGAGGTCTGTGAAGAGGGAGGTGATTCAGGGATACCTTCAAGGGGTTGATACACACGTCTAGGGTAGTTTCCAGACATCATAGCTTCAAAAGGATTCACCTTGAGAGGATCGTAGGTGATCCTTACCCTTTTTGGTTTGTTTTCAGGTTCATCAGATGCCTTTCTCTTTTGTTTTCGATCAGAGTCTTGATTTGAGGAGCTTGACGAAGGATTCATGGTGACTTTGCAGATAGTGAGAACCGCTAGGGTTTATGATATGAATGCAAAGAGAGAGAGAGAGAGAGAGAGAGAGAGAGAGAGAGAGAGAGCAAAAAGGAAACTGAATGCAAGAAAGAGAATTATAAGAGGGAAAAGAGACGTTTGAAGAGTATAAAAAGAAACTGAAATGATGAATGACATTTAATGTTACATGACGTGAGGAGAGATAATAATGACAAAAGAAGTGATTAGCACAGTTACCTAAGTAGGCGTCCCCTCAACTACACGCACGTTTGTCCAGAAATAGTGAACACGTGTTTACCATCTGGATAGCCAGTTACAGCTGTTTTACTTTTAAAGAGATTCTGAATCAACTTAGACAATGAAACGTTAGTAATAACTGAATCACTACTTCTAATTGATTACAATCATAACTAATCCAATTTCATTTCAGAAGATACTCATACATAAGATCTTCTCATCTTCTCATTCTGGGCATAAGTCCATACTGATATTCTTCAGAATAAACTTAAACCTATCTTCAGCGAGGGGTTTTGTAAAGATATCAGCCCATTGATGGTCTGTATCCACAAAGTTTAAAGATATAACGCCCTTCTGAACATAGTCCCTTATGAAATGATGTTTAATCTCAATATGTTTAGCTTTTGAATGTAAGATAGGATTCTTAGATAAACATATAGCAGAAGTATTATCACAGAAAATAGGAATGTTACTCTCATATATCTGATAATCTTCTAGCTGACTTCTCATCCAGAGCATTTGTGTGCTACAACCAGCAGCAGCAACATATTCTGCTTCTGTTGTTGAGAGGGCAATTGTAGCTTGCTTCTTGCTGTACCATGAGATCAGATGACTTCCAAGAAATTGACAACTTCCAGAAGTGCTCTTTCTTTCTATTCTATCTCCAGCATAGTCAGCATCACAGAATCCTACTAAGTTGTAATCTTTGGATCTTCTGTAAACTAAACCAACATTAGTAGTACCTTTCAGATACCTCAGAATTCTCTTAACTGCAGTTAAATGAGATTCTCTCGGATCTGATTGGAATCTAGCACACAAACAAACACTGAAGAGAATGTCAGGTCTAGAAGCAGTTAGGTATAGAAGAGATCCAATCATACCTCTGTACAACTTCTGATCTACCTTCTTACTTACCTTATCCTTACCTAGGACACATGTTGGATGCATAAGAGTTTTGGCTTCTTTGCTTTCAGAAAGATTAAACTTCTTCAGAATTTCTTTCACATACTTCATTTGATGAACATAGGTTCCATCAGAAGTTTGGTTGATTTGAATCCCAAGGAAATACTTGAGTTCTCCCATCATGCTCATTTCAAATTCAGCCTGCATAGACTCAGCAAACTCCTTTCCAAGTGTAGCATTAGATGTTCCAAAGATAATATCATCAACATATATTTGACAAATTAAAATATCCTTTTTAAATGTTTTACAGAAGAGAGTAGTGTCCACTTTTCCTCTAGTGAAACCATTTTCCAGAAGGAAAGAACTTAAACGTTCATACCAAGCTCTAGGAGCTTGCTTCAATCCGTATAATGATTTCTTTAATTTAAAAACATGATTTGGAGACTTGAAGTCTTCAAAACCAGGAGGTTGATGGACATAAACTTCTTCATCTATATAGCCATTTAAGAAGGCACTCTTAACATCCATCTGATAAAGAGTGATGTTGTGTTGAGTGGCAAAAGAAATTAATAGACGAATAGATTCTAACCTGGCCACTGGTGCAAAGGTTTCTGTGTAGTCAATCCCTTCTTGCTGACTATAACCTTGAGCAACCAGTCTAGCTTTGTTTCTTACCACTTCTCCCTTCTCGCTTAGCTTGTTTCTGAACACCCACATAGTGCCGATGATGTTAAATCCTTTTGGTCTAGGAACCAAGTCCCATACGTCATTCCTTGTAAACTGATTTAGTTCTTCTTACATGGCAATTATCCAGTCTGGATCTTCTAGAGCTTGATCAACAGAAGTTGGCTCGATCAAAGAAACCAGACCTAATTGACATTCTGCATTGTTCTTAAGGAATGCCCTTGTTCTGATGGGATCATCTTTCTTCCCAAGGATCACATCTTCTGAATGAGCTGAAGCAAGTCTAGGTGATCTTCTGACTGTTGGCTCTTCAGAAATCCTGAGATTCTCTAAAGATGCAGCAACTTGATCTTCTGATCCATTGCTTCTGAGACTTCCAGCTTCTGCAGCATTGCTTCTTGGTTCTACAGCTTCTGATATATCAATATCTATATCTGCAAAATTCTCAAACTGCGTTGGTTTTTCAAGACCAAGATTATCATCAAACCTGATATTGATTGATTCTTCTACAATCAATGTTTCAGTATTGTATACTCTGTAGCCTTTAGAGCGTTCAGAATATCCAAGAAGGAAACACTTTTGTGCTTTAGAATCAAACTTACCAAGATGATCTTTAGTATTCAGAATAAAACATACACATCCAAAAGGATGGAAATATGAAATGTTGGGCTTTCTGTTCTTCCACAATTCATAAGGAGTCTTATTTAGAATAGGTCTTATAGATATTCTATTATGAATATAACACGCAGTGTTTATTGCTTCTGCCCAGAAATGCTTAGCCATATTGGTTTCATTGATCATGGTTCTGGCCATTTCTTGTAGAGTCCTATTCTTTCGCTCTACAACTCCATTTTGTTGTGGATTTCTAGGACAAGAGAAATCATGGGCAATACCATTTTCTTTGAAGAACTCCTCAAAGAATTTGTTCTCAAATCCACCACCATGATCACTTCTAACCTTTAGGATTTTACACTCTTTCTCAGATTGGATCTGAGTGCATAATTCAAAGAACACTGAATGAGACTCATCCTTGTGTTTCAAGAACTTTACCCAAGTCCAGCGGCTATAATCATCAACGATGACTAATCCATATTTCTTCCCTCTGACAGATGCTGTTTTGACTGGGCCAAACAGATCAATGTGCAAGAGTTCTAACGGCCTTGAGGTAGAAACAACATTCTTAGACTTGAATGCAGGTCTGGAGAACTTGCCCTTCTGACATGCTTCACAAAGAGCATCTGATTTGAATTTCAGATTGGGGAGTCCTCTGACCAGATTTAGTTTGTTAATCTGAGAAATCTTTCTCAAACTAGCATGACCTAATCTTCTGTGCCAGACCCATTGCTCTTCAGAAACAGACATAAGACAAGTCACCTTCTGCTTCTCAAGATCAGAAAGATCAATCTTATAAATGTTGTTCTTCCTCTTGCCTGTAAATAGGATTGAGCCATCCTTCTGACTTACAGCCTTGCAAGACTTTTGATTGAAGATTATATCATAACCATTGTCACTTAATTGACTTATGGGCAATAAGTTATGTGTTAATCCTTCAACAAGAAGTACATTAGTTATGGAAGGAGAGTTACCAAGACTTATAGTTCCAGAGCCAATGATTTTGCCCTTCTGATCTCCTCCAAACTTGACTTCTCCACATGGTTTAAGCACCAGGTCTTGGAATGTAGACCTTCTTCCCGTCATGTGTCGCGAGCACCCAGAGTCCAGGTACCATGACATTTTGCTTTTTGTCCTCTTTGCTGCCAAGGATATCTGCAACAGAAATTATCTTCTCCTTAGGTACCCACAATTTCTTGGGTCCTTTCTTGTTAGTTCTCCTCAAGTTCTGATTGAACTTGGGTTTAGCAAAATATTTAACAGGAGGAACAGCATGATATTCTTTAGGTTTGTTAGCATGATATTTCTTAGGATGTGTCACAAGCTTCTTGGTGTGAACAGTGTTAAACTTCTGTGCATGTGAAGTGAGCCTAATATCATGTGCATGGCCATATTTGAACTGATCATACAATGGCGTGTATGTGATCTTCAGATCATCAATAGGTTCAAATTTATGTGAGGTATCACCCTCATAGCCAAAACCAAACCTTCTGTTTCCAGAAACACCATATATCATAGAAGCAAGATGACTTCTGCCAATACTTCTAGATAAAAACTTTCTGAAGCTCGAGTCATATTCTTTCAGAATATGGTTCATGCTAGGAATGGATTTTTCTGATTCAGAAGGAGATCCACTATCTTTGGATAGATTTAAAACTTTTTCCTTCAGTTCATAATTTTCCAATTCCAACTTCTTAATTTCAAATTCAAACTGCTTTTTCAGCTTTTTGTATTTGATACTAAGATGAGCCTTGAGTTCCAGAAGTTCTGTTAAACTGGAAACTAACTCTTCTCTAGATAGTTCAGAAAATACCTCTTCAGAATCTGATTCTGATGTAGATTCTGATCCATCATCTTCTGTAGCCATCAACGCGAAGTTGGCCTGCTCTCCTTCAGAGTCTGATTCTGATTCTGATTCAGAATCATCCCATGTTGCCATAAGACCTTTCTTCTTATGAAACTTCTTCTTGGGATTCTCCTTCTGAAGTTCTGGACACTCGTTCTTGTAATGTCCAGGCTCATTGCACTCATAGCAGACAACCTTCTTCTTGTCAGATCTTCTGTCACCAGAAGATTCTCCTCGTTCAAATCTCTTTGAACTTCTGAAGCCTCTGAACTTCCTTTGCTTGCTCTTCCAGAGTTGGTTTACCCTTCTGGAGATCATGGGCAGTTCATCTTCTTCTTCAGATTCTGATTCTTCAGGATCTTCTTCTCTAGCCTGAAAAGCGTTAGTACATTTTTTAACATTTGATTTTAACGCAATAGACTTACCTTTCTTCTGAGGTTCATTTGCATCAAGTTCAATCTTATGTCTCCTCAGGGCACTGATCAGCTCTTCCAAAGAAACTTCATTCAAATTCTTCGCAATCTTAAATGCAGTCACCATTGGGCCCCATCTTCTGGGTAAGCTTCTGATAATCTTCTTTACATGATCAGCCTTGGTGTAGCCTTTATCCAGAACTCTCAATCCAGCAGTTAGAGTTTGAAATCTTGATAACACCTTCTCAATATCTTCATCATCCTCCATCTTGAAGGCTTCATATTTCTGGATTAGAGAAAGAGCTTTAGTCTCCTTGACTTGAGCATTTCTCTCATGGGTCATTTTCAATGACTCATATATATCATGGGCAGTTTCCCTGTTAGATATCTTCTCATACTCAGCATGAGAGATAGCATTCAGCAAAACAGTCCTACATTTACGATGATTCTTGAAAATCTTCTTTTGATCATCATCCATTTCTTGCCTTGTAAGCCTTACGCCACTGGCTTTCACTGGATGTTTGTAACCATCTATCAGAAGATCCCATAATTCACCATCTAGACCAAGAAAGTAACTTTCCAGTTTATCTTTCCAGTATTCAAAGTTTTCACCATCAAATACTGATGGTCTAGTATAACCATTGTTACCATTGTATTGCTCAGCAGAGCCAGATGTAGATGCAGTTGGATTTGTTTGAACTTCACCAGCCATCTTTTACTGAAGCGTTTTTCTCTTCCTGAATCTTTTCTAAACACGGTTAAGTGCTTGCACCTTAGAACCGGCGCTCTGATGCCAATTGAAGGATAGAAAAACACTTAGAAAGGGGGGGGTTTGAATAAGTGTAGTCTTAAAAACTTGAACGATAAAAACAAATTGCACAGTTATTTTTATCCTGGTTTGTTGTTAACTAAACTACTCCAGTTCACCCCCACGGAGTGATTTACCTCACCTGAGGATTTAATCCACTAATCGCAACAGATTACACTGGTTTTCCACTTAGCCCACGACTAAGTCTTCTAGAGTATCCTGATCACAACTTGATCACTCTAGGAACAAATGCTTAGACACAAGCTAAGACTTTCTTAGAGTATCCTGACCACCACGTGATCACTCTAATTACAACTGCTTAGACACAAGCTAAGACTTCCAAGAGTATCCTGATCAACACTTGATCACTCTAGTTACTTACAAATTAATGTAATCAATTCTAAGAGTATTACAATGCTTCTGAAAAGCTATAATCACAACAATGATATTTCTCTTAACGTTTAAGCTTAATCTCACTAATATATTACAACAGCAATGTAGTGAGCTTTGATGAAGATGAAGTTTCTGAGCTTTGAATTTGAACAGCGTTTCAGCAAGTTTTTCAGAATAGGTTTGTTCAGAATTGGTAACCTTGCTTCTCATCAGAACTTCATATTTATAGGCACTTGAGAAGATGACCGTTGGGAGCATTTAATGCTTTGCGTCTTCCGTACAGCATTGCATTTAATGTTTCACGCTTTTGTCAACTACCTCGAGCCTTGTTCACGCTGTGTCTACTGACGTTGCCTTTAATAGCTTCCAACGTTCCTTTTGTCAGTCAGCGTAGCCTGCCACCTGTACTTTCTTCTGATCTGATGTTTATGAATAAAACGTTTGAATATCATCAGAGTCAAACAGCTTGGTGCATAACATCTTCTTGTCTTCTGACCTTGAAGTGCTTCTGAGCGTGATACCATGAGAACTTCAGTGCTTCTGCTTCTGATCTCAAGTTCTTCTGATGCTTCCATAGACCCATGTTCTGATTCTGCCTTGACCATCTTCTGATGTCTTGCCAGACCATGTTCTGACGTTGCATGCTGAACCTTCTGAGACAAAGCTTCTAAGCGCTGATTTGTGCATACTCTTTATATATTTCCTGAAAGGGAAATTGCAATGTATTAGAGTACCACATTATCTCACACAAAATTCATATCCTTGTTATCATCAAAACTAAGAATATTGATCAGAACAAATCTTGTTCTAACAGATGATGATGTTGTGAGTATTGATGCCTTGCATCAAGGAGAATTGGGTGCCCAAGGTAATAAAAATTTGCATGGTTTAGCTTATATATATATACAATTGATCAAGGTAACATTGACAAAAATCACGATGGAGATTCAGATTCAGATGCCCAACAAGCAATGAATTTTCTAAGGGAATTTTGGGCTAACATGGATAAGAGAGATGAGATTGTTTATTTGGATCAAAATTCAAGTCAATCATTTTAATTGGTAGTTCCAAGAAAATGCAAGAACAAGAAGAAACCGCCTGAGGCATGCAAAGGTTTCAAGGTGGGTGCCTTCAATCGTACGCCTCACTGGTTTCTTTGACATGAGTTATCTCATGTGTTTTTGTTGTCTATCTTTTTATTTTTCCTTTTCGCTTTGTTATTCTTGAGGGTTTTGGATTTGTCCCCCTCCTCTTCGTACTCTTTTATTTTATTTTTAATATATTTTAGACCTTATTAAAAAAGTATGCACGCCATGATCTCATTAAATCTCCTTAAACGAATCATACTTAAACAAATAACATCAAGATATGTTATTAGGGCAGCGTCTAATTAGATAGGTCGCAAGGAACAATACTAACTAAATATTACAAATATGATTCTCACATCTTCGTCATATTGTAGTTGTATGTTGGTGAAGCAAATACATTTATCAACATCAAATGACGAACAACAATACTCAACCTTGATCACCATTCTTGTGCCGCAGTGGTTGAGACATGGATTCATTTCATATAGTTGGTGCTCCATATCAGAAAGTGTAACATCGACATTTATTCTAAACAAATAGGGATGTGTCCCCTTATTATAGTAAAGTATAACTATGTTAGAGTTTATTCTAACTGAATATGGGTAAAATGAGTTTATTGTTTTTCTAATGTGAACTGCAAATAAATCAAACACGTCATTTTATACAATTTTTGTGCATTATATAGTCCATAAAAAGTGTCAGTGCAATCTATTTCATGTAATAGAAGTAAATGATATGTTAAGGATTATATAATTTAGACAATTTTAAGGGTTCAAATTGTAGAACTGAGCGCATGTCAAAAAAACTTCAGTATGGGTCCAAATTATAAAATCCAACTAGGTCAAAACCCTTGTGAATGAGTATGAATTATAGAATCTAAAATTATGTATTACAATATTAGAGTTCATTTATTTGATCAAAACACTTATAAAATACATCAACATAAATAATAACTAAACTTCAAAAAATAATTGAAAGAAAAAAATATAAAATCACATGTAATGTAACATGTCAATCTAAATACATGATAATTTTATACGCAAAATACAACTAAATCCAAATGAAACAAAACAACAATAAAAAAAGCATATGATGGGTTGCATGATAACCACTGATTCTCGTCTTCATCTTATCCATATCGCAATGCAACGTTGGTGATAACAATATTCATAACATGATCTTTACGAGCAAATTCAGATGAAATTGGATCAAAAGTGAAGCCAAAGTATGAAGAATAAAGCAAAAACTGCAAAGAGTGGAAGAATTGGGACTCGGGAAAATTCTAAAGAAAAAGATAAGAAAAAACAACTTTAGCTTCTAAATTTCACGTGCACGGGATGCATCTCATCATGGCGCGATGAAAGTCCCATCTTGGTGCGATGCTGCGAAAAATTCTTACACGTTTTGCAATTTTAAATAGAGAATGTTGGCTACTTTTGTAGGGTTCCAATTTTGAGAGAGAAAGTGACGACCATAAATACGAAAGTGACAATTTAAAGAGCTTTGGAAGCCATTGAAGACCTCCATCTTCTTTAATCACTACTATAGAAAATCCTTTTTACAACGATTGGAAAAGGGGTACCATCAAGCTTGACATATTGTTGTGAAGTAGCGTGTGATCATAAGTTTGTTGTTTCAGCCACTGGTGCGTGATCGTTGTGATAAACTATGTAACACGCTATCTATCACAACGGTTTATGTAAACAACTGTTGCCATAAATATAGTATCATGGGTTTGATACCTAGCTACAAACAAAATTAAAGCGCATAAAAAATAATATTTCACCACGGTTATAAGTTCCAACCGTTGTGGTATATGTAAGATTTTATTATAAAATATGAGATTACTTGTTTTTCCCTGCCCCTCATTAACCATATACATCCATTCAAATAAATTTTTGAGATAATAATAAAAAAATTTAAATTATTCTTGAAAAACAAATTAAACGATCCAATGTTTTTCGAATTGCATGCCTCTTGTAAATCATGATTCCCTCTTTAGCCTATAGGATTTAATTCAATCCCAAATTCTTCAAAGTAATGTTGATGAAAGGATGTCAATACGAATCTTTCACACAAAATTTGATTTCCTCTTTTATCTAGTTTATTTTTCAAACATCAAAATTTGTGTGAAAGACACAAACTGACATTCATTTCTCAACCTTATTTTGAAGAGTTTGTGGCATTGAATGAGATTCTATACGCTAAAGGGGAAATTATGGTTTACAAGAAGAATACAATTTGAAAAAACATTGGATTGTTTAAGTTGATTTTCAAGAATAATTTAATTTATTTAATTATTATCTTAAAAATATATTTAAATGAATGCAAGTTCAATGAGGGGTTAGTGAAACAAGAAATCGCATATGATATAACAAACTCACTAACAACAGTTATCAACAAAAACATCAATTAATTAACATAGGTTTGGAGAACTTAATAACTAACCATTTCTCGAAGCTTTAAGTGTTAAGAGTACATCAAACAATATATGGCCTGAACATGTGTTTATAAGTAGGGACAATCCCCACCCTACTAGTCGATTTTGTAGGGTTGAGTTAACTCCAACCACATTTTCTAACATGGTATCAGAGTCTGGTTTAAGATCTGGTGGGCCACAAACTATCAGGTTTCCGCTATTGGGCCACCCATCATTTACTTCCACGCTCCAATTGTCTAGTCTTGGGCGTGAGAGAGTGTGTTAACAGTCACACATCAGACAATATATGGTCTCATGTGTTTATAAGTGGGAACAATCCTTACCCTACTATCTGGTTTTGTAGGGTTGAGTTAGGCCCAACCACATTACTTAATATTAAGTGATAATTAAAGAACCATAAATACTTGCTAGATGCACATAAAAAAACACAAAACAACATTAATAACAAGAGCAGCATTGAAAAATGCTTACATGACAAGCATGCTATCAGATTCGAGCCAACCATCATAGGACCTATGAATTCAAAAGGGTGTGCATCATCTTCCCCAATGAAATTAGAGAAACTGTGCACATGATCACCTTTTGAGTTTTAAAAAATTTCTAAGCATTTTAAAAATATTGGAGGCATGAACTAATCTTAAGTAGTTAATTGATAAAGTTATTACTATTTTTTTTTAATGATTTGTGTTTGTATGGTACTGTGTTTGATTTTAAAAATATTTAGTTTTATATCAATTAAAAAAACAAAAAAAATATAATTTTGAGTGAAATGTAAAAAAATAAAAAAAAATGTTATGTATAGTAGTTGTGAGGGTGGAAGATAGGATCTCTTTTTTTTTTAAGCCTAAGATATATTGATCTAAATACCGTTGGACTATCTCAAAAGGGCTGGTTGAATCTTTCCTTAGACCCTAAGAAATCGTTGGAATAATTTTTCGGAATAATTTTTTGTACTTGTTTTTGCACTCCTTTTAAAAAAAAAAAATTGGGCTAAATTACTTTTGATCCAATTTTAATATTTATTCTTTCACCAAACAATTTTAATAGGTCTTATATGTTTATGAATTAAAAAAATTAATTATTTATAGACTGTAATTGAATTTCAATTAAATTCATTAAAGAATGACATGTGTCGTTTTTTTAACAAAGTAATCCATGTCTCATATTAGAACGCAATTTGATGCGGTCAATCAGCCAAATATCTACAATAATTTGATTAATTTGATTATATCTATAATAAATGTCTATAATGATCCAATTATATCTATAATAATTTGATTATAATCAAATTGGTTCGATTACAAGATTAATATTGTTTAATATTTTTTAGTTATAAAATAAAATGGAAAGTAAATTTATTTATCTTCAACCGTGGGACTAAGATCAAAGGAAATAGATCTGGAGACTGGAGTGGACAATTTTAAAAGATAAACCTGAAAAGCGGAATTTCTTAATAAAAGTTTTTATTCTGTCAAAAAAGAGTTTTTATTATATTCAACGAAAATCAAATTGGTTAATTATATCAGCGGAAAAAAATAAAAATATTAGCAAAGTCGTAATAAAAATTCACAATATCTGTCGGAAAAAAACGCATTGAAAAAAAAATACCAAACCAAAAAGTATAATCTCTAAACGCTTTCATCCTAATCCCTAAATGGCTAAATTCAAATAATGAATTTCATCACCATTTCCAAACATCCAATCCGTAACTGCAATCTCTATTAACAATCTCCGCTTTCTCCGTTAACTCATCCACCGTCACAACACAGTGAACCTTAACGTTGAACGTCCATGTCTTCACAGATCCCACTTTGAATTTCACCGGAACCCTCAGCTTCAATGTTAACGGCACGCTCTGTTTCTTAACAGCATTCAGTAACGCTTTCCGATCAGATCCAGCAACCATCACGCCTTTACCCTTCAACACCGTCTGAAACACCGTTACATTATTCGACGGCTGATAGAAAGTCGGTATTGCGCCGTTACAGAGGTTAACGTCTCTGTAAAACAGTTCAACAGTGCTATCCTTGTTGTAGTAGATTCCGATCTTACGGTTACCGTTATCAGCGTTAACAGAGACGTCAAACTCCGGCGAGATCGGAGACTGCGAGGTGAGGTTCATTCCCTTGACGGAGACGCGTTTGATTGAATAATTAGGAGCTTCCGGCCGGAACACCAAGTAGAAAACACCGGCGGCAATGGCGAGAAGCACGGCTAAAGCTACAATGATGCCGATGAACCAACAGAGACAACAACAGCAGCGGCATCTTCTATTTTTCCGGCGAGTGTAGTTAGCAAAACGAACGGCATTCTCCGGCGGAGGGTAGCGGTAGACCTGCTCTTTTGGTAACTGGACGACATAGGCTCCTAGCGGTGGAGCCTCTTTGGGAGCGGATGGAGCTTCTTTGGTAGCGGGTTTCTCAGACGACGTCGTTTTTGGATGAACTCGATCAGCCATTGGGGTGGTTTTCTCAGACGACGTCGTTTTAGAGTCGTTTGAGGGTGGAGAGGTGTTTGGGTGAACTCGATCAGCCATTGATTGGGGTTAGTGTAGTGGTTTGCACATTTCGGTAGTTGTGAAGTCTTTAAATATGAAAAGAAAAAGAAACCGTGTCCGCGTATAATCAATGCTCTGCACTACGCGGAAATACAGACATATCTTTACACTTTTGATTTTTTTTCCTTTCTTTTATATTTTTATGATTTTTTTTCTATTAGTATATTTTTTTAACAAAAATAAACAATAAAGGTGCAAAGTTCTAATCTCAATTTCACATGTTTGTTTAAAATATTTCCGAATATAGAAGAATTTTTGTTCTTTGAAAGCAAATCATAGTATCTGACTTTTAATTAAGAGAAAAAAATATACACAGTCAGCAATAAAATCATTGATGAGTTATATTTAAATTTTAAAACTATTTTATATTTACAACCAATCAACCACATGTATTCAATTAAGTTATATTAATATTTTTTTTATAATTGAGTTATACTTAAATTTTAAAATTACTTTAATAATACAATGTATTATACTTTTATTGGATGATAGTCGGTACATATCTATTGGTCTCTTTAATTAATTAAATTTAATTGATTTTCCTTAATATTAAAAATAAATTTTAGATATTTATTTGATTAATTTGTTAAATTTTTATAAATAATCATTTTATTTTATCAATAAAACTATAGTTATGATTTATTTTATTTTATTTTATTCACATAAATAGTTTCTAAATTTTAAATTTAGATAGTTTTGATTCCATCGTACATTTTTATATTTAAAGTTGATGATGCATAATGACATGTCATTTGTAAGAGATAGATACAAATGTATTATTTTTATGAAATCAAAATTAATAGGAAATTGAAGGTAAATAAATAATTAAATTTAATCTCAATGTGTATATATATATATATATATATATATATATATATATATATATATATATATATATATATATATATATATATATATATATATATATATATATATATATATATATATATATATATATAGAGGAGGGATCAAATTACACCCGAAGAGTTACACCACGAGTTACACTCGTTCAATAACTACATCTCGAATTAATATTTTTTAAATTTAACCGTTGGATTGAAACATAATATCATATAGATCATACCTATAAAGTTTGAGCTTAATCTATAATGATTTACTATATCATCAAGATATCCAAAGATTAACGTCAAAATGAGCTTTCATATAACGTTAATTTTGATGTAATTCAATGACATAGTAAATCATTATAAATTAAGCTCAAACTTTATAGGTATGATCTATATGATATTATGTTTCAATCCAACGGTTGAATTTAAAAAAATATTAATTCGAGATGTGGTTATTGAACGAGTGTAACTCGTGGTGTAACTCTTCGGGTGTAATTTGATCCCTCCTCATATATATATATATATATATATATATATATATATATATATATATATATATATATATATATATATATATATATATATATATATATATATATATATATATATATATATATATATATATATATATATAAAATGTATTTAAATGGACTAATATCTTATTGACGAAGTAATAAAATTATTTTCTATTATATATATAATTAATACATTCACCTTTTTGATTAAAAAAAGAGATTATTTTCTAATAAAATTTAAACGAAAACTTTTTTTATTTAATAAACTAAGTAAAAAGTTAAAATTATTTAAAATATGAGTTTTTTTAATAAGCAATTTAAAATATGAGCTAGGATTAGTTGATTTTGATACCAAATCTTGTCTATTCCTTTTTTAAAATCCAAACACTCATATTTATCTTTTAATTTTGAATTTATTTTATTTAATCAATATAATTTATTTCCTTGTTTAATATTCACGATATCTCTATTATTTATTCCATTATTATTATTATTATTATTATTATTATTATTATTATTATTATTATTATTATTATAGTTAAATACCTTTTACCCTATGCCAAATCAGCGTATTTTGATTTTACCTCCTTAAAATATTTTTTTATTGCGCAGACCTTACCAAATAAATATTCCAACACTTTACACCCTGATCCATGTTTTTACCTAAGATCACAAGTTACCATCCTACGTGTCAGTTACATTTGCCACGTTGGAATGACATCACTTATTCTTCCTCGTTCACAACTCCATTTTTTCCAATTCAAAACTCAGGAAACCTAGGTTAAGTTTCCGTCTTTTACACCGTCACCAGTTCATCATCCTCTTTATTGTCAACTAGCCTAAGGTTGTGTTTTCGTCTTCTACTTCGTCAACTGCGAGACATGGATCCAAGTAACAGCCGTGGAAGCAACAATTCCTATGAGATTTCAAGCGTTCCCAAGTGTGGTTGTCGTCAGCCTATGAAGATGTGGGTCGTGAATACAGTGCAAAACAGAAATAAGAAGTTTTGGAAATATCGTAATGCCGGGGTAAGGAGTTTCGTGATTTACGTATATAATTTGAATACAATTTTTATTCCATTAAATTATATGTGTTTTGTGTTTGCAGAATCTGAATTGCTGTAACTTGTTTATATGGGATGATGAACTTGCTTTAGCCATGAATGAATGCACAAAGAGTGATATTGGTGAATGTAAGAAATGTGATGTGGCATTGGTGATAAGTGGCAAAATATCGTTATTTTGACTATATAATTGTGGCACTTATCGATTCTATTCTTTTGATTTTGGTAATAAAATCCCAACTTTTGTGTAAATATTCATATTCTTGAGTTTTGATTCATTTTGTGTACCGTTTGATAGTTTTTCCTTTGTTTTATAGGTATTTATGCATATCGGAGCCTCGAGGAATAAAGTGTATAAGGCACGACTTTGATTTCGCAGTTTTGGAGCAATAAAATGAAAATCATGCAGAAGCTCGCTTAGCCACCTTCAAGCGCGCTTCCATAGGCTCAAAATAAGGATGAGAAAAATCATCAATTTGGTTTCCATTTATTCATTGTTAGATAGAGCATTGAATAAACTTTCCAACGCTTCGAACCAGACGCAATTCGGAGTTACGGTTCTCAAGTTATGGCAAAAACAAAATTTGGTTTTTTCTGCTACTCGCTTAGCGAGCTAAGCTCGCTAAGAAAGATTGCCTGAGACAGCAGCTCGTTAAAAGGGGCAAAAATCACATTTTTTAGGTTATGGGTTTGGGGATTTTTTGGTCCCAAATTCATCACCTCCATTCTTAAATTAGGATTAGCTTAGAAAACAACACTGGGTCATGCACTTGAATGATCGGAGGTGGATTTCTCATAAATCGGAGCTGACAACCCGCGAGATGTTTGGTTTAGCTATTCTCTTATCTTCTTTGTGTATTTATTTTGTGTTGGGTTTTGTTTGTATAGTTACTCGAATCTTATGTATATTTATCGCTCATGGCGTTATATAAAACTTGCTTTACAAATCTGTGTTGATTGTTGTCTTGGATTTTTGCTTTGTGCTAGGGATTTAGGTTGCTTTAGAGATAAAATTCTTGAATCTTTATCTAGGATGCTTATCTGTTAGTTTCTGAACTCTAGAGATAGATTTAGAGCTAACATTCGCTGTTTGTATTTGTCCTTAATGCTTACGTGTTTGAGCGGCGTGCGAGAGATCGCCGACGCAAGAATACAAATGTTCTTGTGACTTTGCGTTAGAGATAACCTTGGTTGTGAGTTGATCTTGTAGGTGCTCCAAAGATGGACGCTGATGCGAGAGATACGTGATGATATAGATGAGTATCGTGGGTTGAGTATAACTGGTCGATAAGCTTAAGTTTGTGACGAGTGAGTATATTTGCATTCCTGATAAGTTATTTCTCTTTTAAGAATGTGTTTATTTTTTCCTGTCTATATCTTTTTACCTTTTTGTTCATTCAAACCGAAGCTCGAAACCACATAAATTGTTGAATGGCATTCCACTATCTCTGTGGACACGATAAATCCCAGATGAATATTTCCAAATCTTTTGTTGCTTGTCGATATGCTTGCTTCAACAGTGATGTTTGAATTCACAGCAAAAAAGCTAGAAAAAGCCAAGTTGAAGTTTGCCATTATGCAGAAGAAGAACTTTCAAATGAAACTGGCCTTATGGTTGTGTTGGTTCTTGTAGGTAGTGGTGTACAAGTTTATGTAACAAAAATGTAGAATTAGGATTTTGTTATTTTATTGTAAAAGGCTATCATGGGTTTTGTTGTTATAAGTTATGTAAAATTCAGTTAAGTTTATTAATGCAATATGTTGTTTTCAAATTAATATGTTGTTGTATACCAGATAGTTGGGTTTACAAGTTATGTAATATGATGTTTTCAATGAGTTGATAAATGTTGAAATGAAGCCATAATAATGACAGAAGGCATAATAATGACAGAAGGAATAATTCAGTACATAACATTGGACATAAGTCTTTCCCAAAATGTAGTAGATATTACATAAGGTCTGAGCATTACACATAAGCCTTACATTGGCCATAAGCAAAATGTAGTACATAAAATATTGGACAATACATAAGGTCTGAGCATATTTAAAACACTTAAAAGGTTCCAACATACAAATCATAACATATTCATAATAAAGTCATAACATTCTATTTCCTAAGTTTCTTCCTTGCTCTTTGTGAACCTCTTCCCTCTTCTTCATCTTTTAGAGACATACGCTGGTCACTGCTTGATCTAGGCCCTGTGAATGGTTTTGGTATTTTAAACCAGTTGATCTTAATCCTCTCACTAGACCTCCTTTTCAATGGCTTCACCTCTTTCCCTTTTTTTGTTGTTGTTTTGGTAGCTTTGCATACTTTAGTAGGTGCCTGAGATGTGTTGAAGTCTGGTAGGCTTGAAATTATGTCATCAGTTATGCCATCAAAGTATCAATTACTTGAGATGCAGTAGTTTGAGTTGCAGCAATTTAAGTTGCATCATTTGGATTGACATCAGTTTGAGTTGCATCAGTTGGAGTGGCATCATATGGATTTGCAGCAGTTTGAGTGGAATCAGTTGTAAAGACATCAGTTTGAGTTGCATTAGTTGAAGTGACATCATTTTGATTTGCAGTAGTTGGAACGACATCGGTTTGACTTGCAGCAGTTTGAGTGACATCAGTTAGATTTCCATCAGTTTGAGTTGTAACATCTCTATCAGTTTGACTTGTGGCAGTTTGAGTTGGGTGTGTGTTGACCTTTTTCTATCAAAAAACAGCACAAATACATTTATATGGCATAACATACATATGTATCATACACTCATAATAAGTAGACAGTTATATGACATATATATTATCACTACAAGAAAATTGGCAGATTGCGACGGCTATTTTGGCAGATTACGACGGTTAAAACCGCTGCAATTTACAATCTACGACGGTTGCAGCACAGTCGCAGAATCGTGTGTCCCCAACCTGTTTCGCGACGGTTGTCAAAACCGTCGTACCAACCGTCGCGCTAGTTCACGACAGGTTGGAACTGACTTAAACTAGAAATGGCGACGGTTAAAAACCGTCGTGAATATGTTTGATTTTTTGTTAATGTTATTGTTCGCGACGGTTAAAAACCGTCGTAAATATATTTTATTTTTTGTTCATGTTCGCGACAGTTAAAAACTGTCGTGATTATCAATTTGAATTCTTTTTTCAGTTTGGGTTGCGACAGTTTTTTTTTAATTATTATTATTTTATTCTTCTAATATCAAATAAGCATTATAATGTCAAAAAAATAATTGAACTTAACTTTTATTAGTATAAAAAAAATGACACCTTCCTTTAAAACGGACATAATGTACATTGAACTACAATACGATTTCTCTATATTTGATTACACATTTCTGCTCACACTCATCACATCACAACTGAAAACTATCTTCCTAATCTAAAGATCATAAGTATTGCCGAAGGCTCTCCCCACTCATAGACTTCATTTCCTGTAGAATTTCTTGAGCAAGAGATTTAACTCAAAGCTCCACATCCTCATGAAGTTCACCAAGGTGGGGGATTGTTTCCGCTAATAATACTAAATATTCTTCTTTCAAGTTATCTACAAAATGTTTAATAATCCTCAGGCCCAATATTCTAGTTCGCGTCTTCTCGTTACGAGTCTGCATCAAAACCTGCCAAAAAACCAAAATATTCATCTGCCAGAGAATGTGGATAACTTGAAATGGCTGTTTTACTCAATACCAGAAAAGTTCATTCATAAATTGTATGCATTATTCAACTTAGATGAAATTTATAACCTCGTAAAGCTCTTATTACAAATATTATCTAAGGAATATAGAGAAATTAGGTAGAAACATACATGCTTTTTAAATTGCTCTTCCTTTTCTTCATAGCTAGAAAGTGAAACAACTTCAACCTAGTCATTTAAATCTATAGGATTAGAAATGTGAAAGAAAAAAATGGCATTTATGATGAAAAAAAGGTATATAAATTTTCCTTGCAATGTCCTGAAGCAATACGAGGAATTTCAAGTTCCTTACATATAACATACATCAATAACTATTTATGTATTAATAAAATGATGTGTGGCAATATAAAATACAAAAGATATACTGTTCAAGTTAAAAACAAACCACTTAAAAATGTCAGTCTAGATGAAAAGAAAATAAGGTTATCTTTTCTGCAAGTGCCCCATTTGATGTCACCTGGAAAGTTGAAGGCTATTCCCTCTCAATTGGAGGTTGGTAAATGTCTTAGGAAAGATTATTATTGGGCTGATATGTTCACATTTGTCTGCTCAATGATATTGGGAGGAATTGATATGTCCATATTTTAAAATCAAAAATCAATATTTTTCAACATAGCTACCATCATCATCTGAGAGAAAGAATTAGTGATGTCCTTTAAAAATAAACAATCACTATGTTAATTTGTTCTCTTGTTCTCAATCACTTCATGAGGATTTGTGTGTATTGTGGTAGCAGAATTTCAAAATCTTATAGAATTTCAGAATCATTTAGTTAGAAGCCAAAGGGTTGGAGTCATCTATTGTCCTACCTACAAGTGTTTATCAAAAAGAGCAGTTCATTTGCAAAAAGTCTATTATATATTGTGGTTGACTAATTAGAAGTTAGAACTAATAAAGATCTATGAGAATTCAAAGTGCATAATCACTACCCATCTGGGAGCCCACTTAGTTTGAAAATATAAGAATCCATCTTGACCCACCACACATATAGAAGCACTAATTCACCTAATACGTTAGAATCTTAGCATATGTGAATGAAGTCATCGCTGATATTAGAAACATAAAGAACACTCAACAATGTCCACAAACAAACAAAACAAACAGTAACAGTAAGTGGTTGAGTGATTGTATATACCTTACAGATGGCTTCAAGACTTTAGCACCTTTATCAATAGATACACCGGAAGCAGGATCAACATGTAATGTGACGATGATAACCTGCAAGACAGTAGAGGTTCAGATAAAATAATTTTAATATTTCCATGGAGCTACAGTATATACCGTAAAGATGGCTTCAAGACTTCATCACCTTTATTAATAGATACACCAGAAGCGGGATTGACATGCAATGCCTTGAGTATGCAATCAGATTATAACCTGCAAGACAGTAGAACATTGAGAGTTCAAATAGGAAGCATCATCCATTTTTCTATTAGCTACCTTGACAATCCTAGATCTATTATGAACCAGAAAAAATTAGCTCAGGAAACACTATGGGTTATATGCACTCGCTAGGTGGAGTGAAGCTCTACAACTACATGGTGCTATCCTGGCCGCTTACCGTATGGAACCGCATGGTCGCGGGCGCCACAAAGCAACACCGGGAGAGGGGAAAGAAAATCCGAAAGAAAGAAGAGGAAAACCTGGATTTTCTCACCGACGGCTTTCTTTCCAGTTGCGTCAAAAGCAGAAGGAGGTGAAGAGATTTGATATAATGAGAGGACAGACTTGATATGCTAAAGAAGAACGAAAGAGATTTAAGAGGAATATAAATTTTGGGATTTTGTTGATTCAATCGTACTAGAGAGATGATTTAGGGCTTTTGAAAGATATGTGAAAAAACAAAAAAATAAAAACGTTTAGGCGGGCACCAAATTATGTTGAAACACTCTTTTAATTTACGTGTAATACGACGGTAGTAGGTGAACGGTCGCGGATAATGAGTGAGGTCAGTTCGTGCAACTGCCGCAGGATTTGAAGAGGTGGATTACTATTTCCAATTATTCATAAAAATAGCGACAGTTGGCCTATAAGCACTTGAAGACCGTCCTAATACCTAGGCAGAGGCAGTTTGGGTAACCGTCGTGGATCTTAAAGTGAAAAGGACCTAATTTTGTTTTAAAAACTTTGAGGCAGTTGCTTACAACTGTTGCAACAACCGTCCTAGATATGGAATAAGGGCAGTTTCTTGTAATGATTGTTCAGTTTATAAGCAGTTTTCAAATGTTTGATTCGTAATATTGATTATGTGATGTAGTAGATGTATTAAGATAGTGAGTTTATGATTGTTAGAATCATTAGATAGGGTTTAGGGTCTATACTGTGTTTGAATGCATTGTGAAAGTTTCGAACTTGGTTGATGCTTATGTTTTTTATTTGTTTAGGGAATATTGGTGCCCAAAGTGCAGAGTGATTGTATATACCTTACAGATGGCTTCAAGACTTTAGCACCTTTATCAATAGATACACCGGAAGCAGGATCAACATGTAATGTGACGATGATAACCTGCAAGACAGTAGAGGTTCAGATAAAATAATTTTAATATTTCCATGGAGCTACAGTATATACCGTAAAGATGGCTTCAAGACTTCATCACCTTTATTAATAGATACACCAGAAGCGGGATTGACATGCAATGCCTTGAGTATGCAATCAGATTATAACCTGCAAGACAGTAGAACATTGAGAGTTCAAATAGGAAGCATCATCCATTTTTCTATTAGCTACCTTGACAATCCTAGATCTATTATGAACCAGAAAAAATTAGCTCAGGAAACACTATGGGTTATATGCTGCTCGGAGAAAAGAGTGTCCAATCTATCTTGGCAATAAATAAAGGTCCAATGCTCCAACCGGTTTAGTGTATCAACTCCAGATGTAGGAGATCGCGGTGGAGAATTCCCTTCACAAGAGTGAGTTATATGGAAAATTAATTTGATTGTGAATTGCTAATGCTATACCTTCTAGATCAAAAATATGCTGCATCTTCATCATCATCAGCATCTGAAATATGGAATTCTTCTTTGACATTTGCTTCAAAAGAAAACCCAACATGTGAGTAAGTTCCTTGCTTCTTTGAAATATGGAATTCTTCTTTGAGCAAGATATGATGTATTAGATCTACAAATGTACATGAAAAAAAAATTATTTGTCACTGTGTGTGAATAGAAAACAACACTCATATATAGGTGCCAGTTAGAGATCTATATACCAGTTCAAACCAAACAAGAATCGATAGATAAGTTTAAAATCAAAAGATAGGGTAACAAATTCACAATTGAAGGATAAATTGGTGAATCACAGTCTAAAATTACTAAAAGGAGAAATGGGGTTGGGCGGAGTTCCCCTCGTTAGAGCTGACCTAAACTTTATAGAGCTAATTTTCAGCGCATCAAAGTTGCGTTCATTTATCTCATCATCCCTTTAGATTCATAGCAAACTTACAACATATGTTCCCATGTTGTATGGTTTGTGATAATAATAACGGAGCAGATGTGTTTATCTTGGGATGCTTCATGCATATTTGGTGTCGAGTGTTACAAATGTGAGGATAATCCATGTTTTCTTCTTCTTCTTTTGTCCGAGTTTTCCTTCCCCTCTCCCGGCGGCAAGATATTAGCGCATAAAGATTAATATATATGTTAGTGCTCAGAGACCACCAGAGTAGCTGAAAAACATAAAAACCATATCAAATGAAAACCATATCAATTAAACACGACACATAAAGACCATATCACAGATTGAAAACTAATGATTTATCACACATAGACCATATCAAATCTTGCAGCAAAAGCTTACATATAGAAAAAAATGGTTCCCACATAAAGACTACACATGTAAAATTGATACTCCAATACACAAGCGGCATCAATATTCTTAATATTTAGTTTTATCATCCACAACCAAATTCAGAACTCGTTGTTTCTTCTCTGCTTGTGAGACTTTAACACAATAGGCAATTAGGCATGTCACAGTCATGGCAACGAGCTTTGCAGAATATACAAACATTTAAAACAATAATCGTGTGAAACTCATTGAGACATTCTCACAAACAGCTTGCGAGTGCACATAATAAACATTTCTAATTCTATTTGTTACAATAACATGTTGAATTTCGGACAACTATATATAAAGAGATGGGTAGAAAAGAGTACCTCGATTGACGAAAAATAAAACTGATATTTTATTGGTTTAGTATGAAGAATCTAGCAAATTTAGTTCATGACTGTAAAACTGAAGATGCTGAAGTTTTATATATTGCATACCAATTCGAAACTACAAATCGCGGCATTAGTATGCACTCGCTAGGTGGAGTGAAGCTCTACAACTACATGGTGCTATCCTGGCCGCTTACCGTATGGAACCGCATGGTCGCGGGCGCCACAAAGCAACACCGGGAGAGGGGAAAGAAAATCCGAAAGAAAGAAGAGGAAAACCTGGATTTTCTCACCGACGGCTTTCTTTCCAGTTGCGTCAAAAGCAGAAGGAGGTGAAGAGATTTGATATAATGAGAGGACAGACTTGATATGCTAAAGAAGAACGAAAGAGATTTAAGAGGAATATAAATTTTGGGATTTTGTTGATTCAATCGTACTAGAGAGATGATTTAGGGCTTTTGAAAGATATGTGAAAAAACAAAAAAATAAAAACGTTTAGGCGGGCACCAAATTATGTTGAAACACTCTTTTAATTTACGTGTAATACGACGGTAGTAGGTGAACGGTCGCGGATAATGAGTGAGGTCAGTTCGTGCAACTGCCGCAGGATTTGAAGAGGTGGATTACTATTTCCAATTATTCATAAAAATAGCGACAGTTGGCCTATAAGCACTTGAAGACCGTCCTAATACCTAGGCAGAGGCAGTTTGGGTAACCGTCGTGGATCTTAAAGTGAAAAGGACCTAATTTTGTTTTAAAAACTTTGAGGCAGTTGCTTACAACTGTTGCAACAACCGTCCTAGATATGGAATAAGGGCAGTTTCTTGTAATGATTGTTCAGTTTATAAGCAGTTTTCAAATGTTTGATTCGTAATATTGATTATGTGATGTAGTAGATGTATTAAGATAGTGAGTTTATGATTGTTAGAATCATTAGATAGGGTTTAGGGTCTATACTGTGTTTGAATGCATTGTGAAAGTTTCGAACTTGGTTGATGCTTATGTTTTTTATTTGTTTAGGGAATATTGGTGCCCAAAGTGCAGAGTGATTGTATATACCTTACAGATGGCTTCAAGACTTTAGCACCTTTATCAATAGATACACCGGAAGCAGGATCAACATGTAATGTGACGATGATAACCTGCAAGACAGTAGAGGTTCAGATAAAATAATTTTAATATTTCCATGGAGCTACAGTATATACCGTAAAGATGGCTTCAAGACTTCATCACCTTTATTAATAGATACACCAGAAGCGGGATTGACATGCAATGCCTTGAGTATGCAATCAGATTATAACCTGCAAGACAGTAGAACATTGAGAGTTCAAATAGGAAGCATCATCCATTTTTCTATTAGCTACCTTGACAATCCTAGATCTATTATGAACCAGAAAAAATTAGCTCAGGAAACACCATGGGTTATATGCTGCTCGGAGAAAAGAGTGTCCAATCTATCTTGGCAATAAATAAAGGTCCAATGCTCCAACCGGTTTAGTGTATCAACTCCAGATGTAGGAGATCGCGGTGGAGAATTCCCTTCACAAGAGTGAGTTATATGGAAAATTAATTTGATTGTGAATTGCTAATGCTATACCTTCTAGATCAAAAATATGCTGCATCTTCATCATCATCAGCATCTGAAATATGGAATTCTTCTTTGACATTTGCTTCAAAAGAAAACCCAACATGTGAGTAAGTTCCTTGCTTCTTTGAAATATGGAATTCTTCTTTGAGCAAGATATGATGTATTAGATCTACAAATGTACATGAAAAAAAAAATTATTTGTCACTGTGTGTGAATAGAAAACAACACTCATATATAGGTGCCAGTTAGAGATCTATATACCAGTTCAAACCAAACAAGAATCGATAGATAAGTTTAAAATCAAAAGATAGGGTAACAAATTCACAATTGAAGGATAAATTGGTGAATCACAGTCTAAAATTACTAAAAGGAGAAATGGGGTTGGGCGGAGTTCCCCTCGTTAGAGCTGACCTAAACTTTATAGAGCTAATTTTCAGCGCATCAAAGTTGCGTTCATTTATCTCATCATCCCTTTAGATTCATAGCAAACTTACAACATATGTTCCCATGTTGTATGGTTTGTGATAATAATAACGGAGCAGATGTGTTTATCTTGGGATGCTTCATGCATATTTGGTGTCGAGTGTTACAAATGTGAGGATAATCCATGTTTTCTTCTTCTTCTTTTGTCCGAGTTTTCCTTCCCCTCTCCCGGCGGCAAGATATTAGCGCATAAAGATTAATATATATGTTAGTGCTCAGAGACCACCAGAGTAGCTGAAAAACATAAAAACCATATCAAATGAAAACCATATCAATTAAACACGACACATAAAGACCATATCACAGATTGAAAACTAATGATTTATCACACATAGACCATATCAAATCTTGCAGCAAAAGCTTACATATAGAAAAAAATGGTTCCCACATAAAGACTACACATGTAAAATTGATACTCCAATACACAAGCGGCATCAATATTCTTAATATTTAGTTTTATCATCCACAACCAAATTCAGAACTCGTTGTTTCTTCTCTGCTTGTGAGACTTTAACACAATAGGCAATTAGGCATGTCACAGTCATGGCAACGAGCTTTGCAGAATATACAAACATTTAAAACAATAATCGTGTGAAACTCATTGAGACATTCTCACAAACAGCTTGCGAGTGCACATAATAAACATTTCTAATTCTATTTGTTACAATAACATGTTGAATTTCGGACAACTATATATAAAGAGATGGGTAGAAAAGAGTACCTCGATTGACGAAAAATAAAACTGATATTTTATTGGTTTAGTATGAAGAATCTAGCAAATTTAGTTCATGACTGTAAAACTGAAGATGCTGAAGTTTTATATATTGCATACCAATTCGAAACTACAAATCGCGGCATTAGTATGCACTCGCTAGGTGGAGTGAAGCTCTACAACTACATGGTGCTATCCTGGCCGCTTACCGTATGGAACCGCATGGTCGCGGGCGCCACAAAGCAACACCGGGAGAGGGGAAAGAAAATCCGAAAGAAAGAAGAGGAAAACCTGGATTTTCTCACCGACGGCTTTCTTTCCAGTTGCGTCAAAAGCAGAAGGAGGTGAAGAGATTTGATATAATGAGAGGACAGACTTGATATGCTAAAGAAGAACGAAAGAGATTTAAGAGGAATATAAATTTTGGGATTTTGTTGATTCAATCGTACTAGAGAGATGATTTAGGGCTTTTGAAAGATATGTGAAAAAACAAAAAAATAAAAACGTTTAGGCGGGCACCAAATTATGTTGAAACACTCTTTTAATTTACGTGTAATACGACGGTAGTAGGTGAACGGTCGCGGATAATGAGTGAGGTCAGTTCGTGCAACTGCCGCAGGATTTGAAGAGGTGGATTACTATTTCCAATTATTCATAAAAATAGCGACAGTTGGCCTATAAGCACTTGAAGACCGTCCTAATACCTAGGCAGAGGCAGTTTGGGTAACCGTCGTGGATCTTAAAGTGAAAAGGACCTAATTTTGTTTTAAAAACTTTGAGGCAGTTGCTTACAACTGTTGCAACAACCGTCCTAGATATGGAATAAGGGCAGTTTTTCTCAAGTGTCGCAATGCAGTTGTCGCAAAATGGATAATTTCTTGTAGTGTATACCTTTCTTTTGAGACCATTTGGATCTTGAGTAGTGCTTTACATGATTGTACATTGTGACCAAACTTGTCACATTTTGTACATCTATAAGAAACATTTGACAACCTTCTTCTTGCACCCTCTTCACCACTCTCTCTAATCCTTAGCTTTCTAGGCTTCCCTGGATCTTTTTTAAACATTGGTGGCAACAATTCTTCTAATTCTACCTCAGGCCACATATCCTGACCATTATTTGGACTGAAAGCAAAACCATAACACATTTTATATTTTTCTCTAGAGTAACATGCATCCACAAAATCCTCAGGGTTTTGTTGTCTAAAACCTAATGCTGCTATAGCATGCCTACAAGGAATGCCAATCAATTCCCAGAGGTTTCATGTACATGACCTTTCGGAAATATCATATATAAATTCCTGAGTATTGAAAGAGTGTGTTACTTGAAATTGTTCATTCATTGCCCAAATAGGAAACCATTGGCCATTCATGACAACCTTATTGTCTAGTCTTTTCCTAGGAATTGACATCACCTTGTGTGGCCATTTTTCCAGTTTCAATATAGAAGTTGAGCACCTATTCATTAAATATTTTCTAATCCGTTCTGACATGGTCAAAAATGGTTTATCCCTAGCAGCTAATATTGTTGCATTGAAAGACTTAGAAATGTTATTCATAAGAACATCACACTTTGGATAAAAATTGAAAGCATGCTTATACCAACTTTTGGGAGGAACTCCCATGAGCCAACTCCATGCCTTTGGGTCAACTTCCTTAACCTCATTCATCTTGGTCAACCATCCTTGGTAGTATGTTGCTTTTGCAGCCCCCATCATCAAGTCTCTAATCAAAGCTCCCCCACCATTTTTTTTTTGAAATTTGCATACAGATGCCTCAGGCACAACCTATGTTCTACCCTTTCATTCATCTCTTCAAAAACAGAAACTAGTCCCTGTAAAAACAAACTCATATCAGTACATAAATAACATGGAATTTTACTAACAGATAGAGGTAATACCATTGACCTTTTGTTGATCAGATATAAAAACATATCTCTTGTCCAGCCCAATGTATCCCATCAACAGGTCAATAAACCATCTCCATGTCTCCTTTGTTTCTATTTCAACTACCCCAAATGCTAAAGGAAAATACTGGTCATTAGGGCCCCTACCCATAGCAATTAGCAACTGACCCCTATATTTAGTTTTTAAATGACAACCATCTACCCAAACAAAGGGTCTGCAACCATTAGTGAAACCCTTTTTGCAACCATCAAAACAAAAATAAAAAGCCCCAAACCTTGGTTGTATGGATAGATTTGGTCTGTTGAGAGTAATACTCAAAGTATTCCCAGGATTAACTCTATGTAACTCAGTTGCATACCTCCTCAAATTAGCATATTGCTTGTCTGCATCTCCCTCTATAATCCTCTTTGCTATGAGCTTTACCTTCCATGCCCTAGCCACAATAATACCAATAGAAAAATTCTGCCTCATGTCTTGAATTATGTCACATATCCTAACATTCTCACATGTTTGCATATTTTTAACCATAACTTTAGCCACCCACCTCGAGCTTGCAAATCTGTTATCTAAAATCCTAGCACATGTGTGTTTGTCAAATATTGTTTTTATAGCAAAAGTGTGCTTATGGCCCACTTTTGAACAAAGTATTAAAAATCCACATTTGACTCTACATTCTACCCTTACCCTGTAGCTCTCGTTTTTCAGAAAATTTATTTTCCTATTATTCAATACTGACCACTCACGTATTGCTTCTCTAATGTCATCAAGACAACTGAATTCCATACCCCATTCAAATTTAAAATTCTTATTGAAATGCTCCTTCTTATAATTTTTAAACTTTGGTACTTTCTCCTCATCTGGTATATCAGGGTCTGAGCTATCCAATTCATCACTTACATATTCATCATCATCTTCCACTTCTTTCTTTTTTGAACCACTCATAAACCCAACCGAGGAAGGTGCTTCATTAATAGGTACAATAACATCAATGCCTTCAAACCTATCAAGCAAGGCAGTGGCACGTTCATCCTCACTATCCTCACACCTTTCTACTCCATCTTCATCACATCTATCCATTTTAACTATTTCATTCACACATCTAGGACTTCTTACTGACACTGAAATATTTACTACATCATGCTCCATAAAGATTTCATCCTCAACCTCATTGGCACAAGAATATGCAGCAAAATCGTAACAATCATCATCTCTCCTAATATGGAAAAAGTTCAAATCAATTTCAATAACCTTAGTCCATACCATATATGTCCCTTGATTGTAACCCCACCCATTCAACATCTTCTTAACGCTATCCGTTGTAATCTTATCAATGTGAATGTTACTAACTAATGTCGTCACACCTCCCTTGTAAATCATAACCCCTCATTCATGCTCACAAATTCCCCTCCATGATGGAAAACAACACTGAATAATTGCTTATTCTGAAATTTTTAAAGAAAAAACGGATTAAGACCTAACCTTCGAAGACTATTTGTGACCTGGAAATACACGGATAAAAAAATGAACCTTTCGAGGTTCATATACTTCTTCTTTTTCTTTTTCTTCTTCTTCTTCTTCTTCTTCTTCATGTATGTCCGTTTAATTGCTTTTGTAGCTTCGTTCGCTTGCTTTGCTACCTTTGATTTCTTCGACTGGCTTGACTGCGTCGGCTTCTTTGCCATTTTCAAGTTTCTATTTTGTCTGCAAATAAACCCTAGCTTTTCTAGGGGGTGAATTGAGACATTTAAATTCCTACTTTAGGACCATGCCTTTTATAATCAGAGCAACGTGACAAATTTAAAACATTCATTAACAATGTAACAAACACGTAGGATGGTAACTTGTGATCTTAGGTAAAAACATGGATCAGGGTGCAAAGTGCAATAAAAAAATATGGTAAGGTCCGTGCAATAAAAAAATATTTTTAGGGGGACAAAACCAAAACACGCTCATTTGACAGGGGGTAAAAGGTATTTAACCCTTATTATTATTATTATTATTATTATTATTATTATTATTATTATTATTATTATTATTATATACTTGGAGTTTTAGTTTAAATCATAAATTCATTAATTTAAAAATTATAAATTTATGTTGCTTTTTAATTATTCTAATACATATTAAGAAAAAAAAATCTATTTAGTCATGATATGTATAATATTGAAATTTTGTTTTGTTTACAAAATATTTATTCAATTGTTCTTTTTAAAAAATTCTATCAAAATACCCATCAGAAATATTTTGACAATAATAATAAACAATTTTGAAAATAAAGAAAATTTAATAATAATTTAATTTTAAATAAAATATTTTGGAAGTATAATCAAATTAATTTTAATAATTTTTTAGTTATATTTATTTCAATTTTTGAGATAATTAAACCATTCTGAAAAATATTTTTAATTACAAATTTGTTAAGTTGTTGTAAAAAAAACTGATATTTTTACAAACTATTAAGATAATTTTTTATATATTTTTTAAATTCATATATATTGTTTATTAAGATATTTATGCTATACAAAAATAAAACGATTATTGAATATAATATTTTATTCGTTTAAAAAAATTATGTAATATATTATTATTATAGTGAACAATTTATTGATGAATTTCAACTCGAAGAACAACGAGAAGGTACCACATTACATCTCCAAAGTGACTCAAATGACGAATAAGGTGAAGGCTTGTGCAGAAAATATTTCAAAACAATTAATCATTGAAAAGATACTCAGATCCCTTACTCCTCAGTTTGATTACATAGTTGTATCCATAGAATATCTTAAAGACACTAGCACCATGGGAGTTGAGAAACTTCATAAGAGTTTAAAGGCACAAGAGTTGCATTTGACTGAAAGAAACTCCAAAAGGGAGTCTGAACAGGATCTGAAGGCTTCTTTTGTTTAAAAGAACAAGAAGCACATATTTCTAGAAAATAAGAAAAATAATGTTCAGAAGTCAAAAGCTTCTTCTTCAGAAGAGAAGAAACAAAAGAATGTTCAAAAAGGGAAAAGAAAAGTTTGATAAGAGAAATTTTCAGTGCTACAACTGTAACAGATTTGGCCACATTGCTTCTGATTGCTGGTAAAATAAAGAAAACAAGTGTGAACAAGCAAATATAGCCAGAGTAGATTCAGAGGATGAACTTGTGCTATTGGTGACATCCAAGAATGAAGGTGAAAACATGGTAGACTTGTGGTATATGGACACTAATTGCTCAAATCATCTAATTGGAAACAAGCAATGGCTTGTTGATTTAGACTCTGGTAGAAATACCAAGATCAAATGTGTTGATGATAAGTATTTGAACGCTGAAGGAATGAAAAATGTCAGAGTGAAGTTCTAGAATGGCAAAGCTGCTATGATCAAGGATGTATGGTATGTTCCTGGCATGAATAGCAATTTGATGAGTGTAGGTCAGCTAATTGTAAAAGGTTTTTAATAACCATGAAGGACAATCTCTTGAAGTTGTATGACTGTAATCAGAAGCTAATTATGCAGTCTGAACTAGGAAGAAATAGAAAATTCAAAGTGAATGTTGAAGCAGTAGACACACAATAACTTAGTGCAACAAATGTTATAAAGGAGAGTGAGATGTGGCAAAAGAGATTGAGATATCTGAACTTCAAAAGCTTAGGGTATCTAAATTCAAATAATCAAATACTTGGAATTCTAAAGATTGTGGCACCAGAGAAATCATGTGATGTATGCATGAAAGGCAAGCAACTAAGGTTTCTTTTCTCATCAGAATTGCCTCCATGAGCAACTCATGCTCTCGGTGTGGTGCATTCTAATGTATGTGGTATATTTTGGAGTACCTTCACTAGGAGGGAACAAGTACTTTATGTCATTTGTGGACGAATTTACTAAAAAAAATACATGGGTATCACTGATAAAGTTCAAACATGAGGTGCTTGTTGAGTTCAATAAGTTTAAAGTGAAGGCCAAAAATCAAAGTGGAGAAATGTTGAAAATCCTCAGAATTGATGGTGGAGGTGAGTTCAACTCTGGAGAGTTCAAGAAGTCTTGTGAGGAGAATAGTATCGAGCATTAGGTGACTGCTCCATACACTCTATAACATAACGGTCTTACTGAAATAAGAAATAGAACACTGCTTGACATGACCAGAAGCATGTTGAAAGAAAAGAATTTGCCTCACACATTATGGGGAGAAGCTATTGCTACTGCAACTTATGTGCTCAATAGCTGTCCAACTAAGAAGCTAAAGAAAGTATTTCCTTTGGAGAAATGGACTAGAAGAAAGCAAACTGTGATCCATCTGAAGTATGTTATGCAATACCATACCTGACATATGTTATGTAATTGGAATGATGGGTAGGTTTATGAGTAAACCAAAGTGGTCACATTACCAAGCTGCAGTCAGAATCCTCAAGTATGTAAAGGAAACTCTAAAGCATGTAATTAAGTTTCCATATATAATGTTAAATGTTGCTGAGCTCATTTTCTATTCAAACTCTGGCTGGTGTGGAGACAAAGTTAACAAAAGAAGCATTGTAGGTTCCATGTTTATGTATTTAGGTGCTCCCATATCTCGGTGTTTCAAGAAACAACCAATGGTTGCATTGTCAACCTGTGAAACTGAATACATTGATGTAGCTTTGTTAGCTTGTCAAGCTGTTTTACTAATGAATTTGCTGCAAAAAATGAAGTTTAATGTGAGCAAACCAGTCAAGCTTATGATTGATAACTAGTCAGTAATAAACCTTGTCAAGAACCCAATGTTGCATGGGAGAAGCAAGCATATAAATACTAAGTATCATTTTCTGCGAAATCAAGTTCATAATGGAGTGCTTGAAGTTGTTCACTGTAGTACTCAGAAGCAACTTACAGATGTGCTGACCAAGACAATAAAAATTGAACACTTCATCAATTTGAGGGATGTAATTGGTGTTGTTGGATTTAATTGACTGAATACGAATTAAGGGATGGTGTTAGATGTTATTCAAATTCAAATTTTGCATCTAACTTCCATTTGCATTTAAGTTTAATTTGGTTTTTGGTCGGGACTTAGTATGTCTATAGATTCGTGACTGCAAGTGCACAGTCGTATCACGTAGTTTTAAAGATTATCGAACCCAAGGGACCAAAAATCAAACTTATCGTTATCTAGTGTTACTATGTAAATCTAGCGCTAATAATATTCAGTTGGTGATTATAGGGAAAAAGGATTAATTAGGGTTCTGAATTAATTAGAGATGAACACCGGTATGTAATTGTCTGACTTCATGGGTTCAGTAACTTATTGGCACTACTTTAAATATTACAAACATATTTCAGTGAGAACTATTGGTTTAAAATTCTTTGTCTCACACTCTCGTGTTTATTGATTCCGATTATATAATTAGACCTAGATGATTGCTCTCGCTGTCTCATTTAAAACCCAAAAATAATTTTTGAAAACAAATAGAGTTCAGTTAACTTTAAAGCGCTCTCGCTGTATTTAAAGTTAATGTCTTATTCCCACTGTCCGGTTAAAATCTCAAACTCTCGTTCTTATTAATTTTAACTTCTATTTTGTCTTTTTACTCTCGTAACAAAACAATTTTTAATATTAATAATGGAAATCAAACCAAAAAAAGAATTGTTTTATAAAATATCAGTGCCAATTCGTTACCGAATCCCTTCGGTTTATGACTTACATACCAGAGTTATTAGGTTTAGCTAGACACAGTGTTTGATACAGAACTGGAGTAACAGTAAACAAACAGAAATCCAAACATAATTCCAATTACAAAATAAAACAGTAAAAACATATAAAATTTGAATTTGGAAATAAAATTGAACAAGACTTGAAACGGTACTTCGAGTATCAATCGGCAGTCCTCCACAGGCTGGTAGGATCTCGCTTCTCCTCCGAGTACAAAAACAATTGCAGAAAAATTAAATAACAGTAAAAACCTAAATCAAAATTTGGAAGTCTGAAATAAAACTAAACAGGCTATAAATTTCCAGTGTAGAAATCTATTGCAAGGTTGGATTATGGGTTTGAAATGCTTGAGGAAAACTAGAAGGAATTGCTCTGAACAACGGTATTGCCAAAACTGGGTGTAAACATCTGAACCCCTTAATGAATTTTCTGCTTCTTTTTTATAGCCAGAGTTTGTAACTCCCTTGAGAGAATTTAGGAGAGGAGAATGTCGTCTGAAGAATCGGTTCCTGAGAATTCTTCGGAGAAAAGAGGAAGCTAAAAAGCACCGTTATGCACATAAACGTGGAAGAATTTTGAACAAGTAAAAACAACTTGTGACGGGGCCATAAGCTTAAGGGGTGGGCGCCCCACACCCCCACTTTGTGTTAAAATAATATTTATGATGTGGGCTTTAGGGGCGGGGGCCACATAGCTTGGGGTGGCCGCCTGTTTACGGTGATTTCCGGTAAACAACCGCTAGTCTTCCAAACTATAATAAATATGATTTGGTTACTTGCAGGATCGACTAGATTGATCCTAGGACACATAGTCAAGAAGATTGTTATCAATGTTTGTTCGAGCCATATTCATTATTTTGTCTTCTTCAATAAGCGTTGTTCGATTAACAGAACAAATAGTCTTGACAATCACTTTGTTACATATAAATGTGACTTCATCGAAGTGACATGACATAAAAAATTAAAAAGACAATTGAAACGTAAAGAATCTTAAACTGCAGAAATATAAAAGACTTTGAAAGTAAATAGCATGAAAGTAATTCGAAAGTAAATGACGTTAAAGTAAAGATGCAGAAACGTAAATGGCAAGAAGTAAACGAAATGCAGTAATTCTGAAAGATAAAAACAAAAAGATAATACACATGTATTAAAATGGTGGTGTCATACGTACATTTTCTCAGCGAACTCTTTCTCTTAACGCTTGATACTTGAGTAAATATGTGAGTGATTTGTACAAAATGAACACACGGAATCCTAACATAAAGACCCCTATTTATACTAGTTTCGACCTTAACGGTCCTACACTAATCTGCTGCCACGTTTCTCATCAGAACTTCCAGCGAAGCCATCTGTTGTTGAACGGTTACGAAACCGTCTTCGAATTTCAAATCTTCCCGCCTGAGTCCATCTTCGACGCGTGGCAGTGTATTAAACAAACACTACTAAAAAACACGCTAAGTAGTAATACTTGAATACATATTCTATGAATTTTGTCTAAGTCCCGAAGACATATGCTTTCATTAATCTTTCAGCGTTCACTTATCTTCATCGAACTTAGAAGTCTTTATTTTTCCGAAGCATGACCATCAGTAGCCATTTTTTAAGGGATGGTCATCAGTAACCATCTTTCCTTCGATTCTCAACTCCTTCGAAGGATAAACAACATAAAACGAAATCTTCAGCTAACAAATTGCCCCCAATAAATGCCTGTTTCGAGAATCAACAGAAATAGGCGTTTCTTGCCATTATAAGATTTCGTTTTTATGATCCTTGAAAGTTCCAAGACTGCTGACTAGCGTCATAATCACTGATAACACTATTTCCGAAACGTCTTGTCATTTTCAAAGATGTCTTCTCATAACCTACATTCCCACGTTTTAACCTTACTTCCTGATCATTACTCCTACATACTAGGAGTGAAGCTAACTCATTTGACCGCCGTTGGATTAAATCACCAGCCGCCACGTGTCTCTCGGGTTTTACCCAAAAGATTTTAAAAAGGTTTCCGTTAAACCTTTAAATACTTGATCTTGTGTCTCTATACCGCCTTTCATTCATCTTCTTCACCAAAAAATTTAAACATCTTCACTCTTTTCAGAATCTTGTTCTTTTAATCAAAAATTTCTTCATGGCTTCATCTTCAAATGTTCTTCAACCCGCTTTGAAGCTCCAATCAACAACACGTTCTGGGGAACGAGAGTTCGTTCCAAACCCTAACACTGAAGAGATACGCGCTATTTACGCTTCCCAGGTAATCATTCCCTTTGAACTTTCTGGAAAAACTCTTGCTTTTATGGGTCCGTTACCGAGTGAAAATATCCAATCTATGAATAAGTTTTTTCCTGCTTACTACAAGACTAGACCATTAGTTAGCAAAGTTAAGATAGATGAAGACGGTCGCTCTCCTTTAGACAAATCTGCTAATATTGAGGAAACTTCAACCACAATCCCTTTAGCTTTAAACAAAATTAGGTTAAACTATATGACCAATTCTGTAAAAGTGTTTAGGTCAATCCCTTTAGCCAAAGATCCTGACTTGTACTATGCCTGGCTAGAAAGGGTAGAGAAACAAAAAGGATCCTTCTGGAAAACATTAGGAATATACGATTTGATCCAACTGTCAAGAACGGGTTTAGAATACAACCAACCCATGTTAGTAGCAGCGGTTCATTTTTGGGATGCTTCTCACAACACCTTCCATCTCCCATGTGGAATGGTTACCCCCACGCTTTTCGACGTGGCCGCTATTACAGGACTTCGACCAACTGGTGAAACCTTCGACCCCAATGAGATGGACAATGGCACTATTGGTTTTAACGATTCGCAAGTCACTTATACGGCATTCATCCAGAAGCATCATATTACCACTGAAGCGACAGTATCTGATGAAGAGCATATTGCTTTTCTAGCATTATGGATTTCACGATGTGCCTTTTGTTCAAGGTCTATCCAAGTTGCGAAAAGGTACCTTTGCATGGCTAATCAATTGCATGCTGGGAAAAAGCTCAACCTCAGCCAACTACTTCTAGGGTCTCTTTATGAAAACCTTAGTGAAGCTGCAAACCTTACCAAGAATTTCAAATCTGGTAGTTTACTTTACGCTGGTCCCTTATGGCTATTGCAATTGTGGCTTAATGCTACATTCAAAACTCATCTTCCCTTTCGAGGAGATGTCAATGAGGAGGATAGCACAATCAAAAATCGAACTATAGAGGGGACCAGGTTAGCTTACCTAACTCCAAAAGAAGAAATGGGAAAGCTTCATGAACATTTCCTGGCGTATTCGATGATGTTTGCTCGGCGTGACCAGTTCGATCCTTCTATGGCCCCATTTGTACACAGAACGATAGGCCCTGAATGGTTTACTCGAAAATTTCCACCAACATCTCAGGATCAACAAACTGAATCTATGGAAATTTGGGAAGCCTTTCTGACTCCAAGATTGTTTTCCCACCGTCTTCGACCATCAAAGGGTCAATGTATCCTCATGTGCTATCAACCGAATTTGGTCTCAAGACAATTTGGGCTGACTCAAATAACACCCAAGTGCTTATATGAGAAAAGGAACCATATGTGTTTCCACACTTTGTATTTGACTGAAGAAGAATGTGAACAAAAAATCGACAAATACGTTGACGTCACCAATCTTTCTCCTATTCCTTTTGAACCTTCTTTTTACTCTACACCAGATTTTCATCAATGGTGGTCAGAGTATTATAGCTCTCAAATTTTTGATGCTGATAGCCTTGCTCAGGAACTAACTACAGCTTTCAATGATGTGCAGGAGAACTTCCAAAAAGGTACTTCCACTCATATTAAAGAAATCCAAGCTTTCCAAAAATTCTTTGAAACTATCTATAGGCCTGATGATCTTAGTCGGACCGTTCGTGAGGCTGCAGTCACTTTGCGCGAAAAGTTTACCGCCAAACTAGATAAGTTGAAATTGCCCTCGTATGTTCGACCAGAACTACGTTATGAAGTGGCTTTCAAACTCAATCCTCCAAAATTCCCCCCACTACCAAGTGCTGATTTTGGTGTGGCTCTAAGTCCTCCTTTCCCAGACTGGTTCGTGTGTGGGAATGCTCTCAAAATTCTTCAAGAGAGTACCAAAAAACGCGCCGAACGAGTGGTTCCGACTAAGCATACCTTGGATACTTTCAAAGGACATCTTCATATAGACCTTAAACATGTTCGTGTCTTGACTCCAATACCTGAAGGTCTGGATTAAGGCAATCTTTTCGACTGACTTATCTTTTCTTTATTGATATACTGATTTCAGTCTCAACTACAGCTGTTGCACGGAGGAGGAAGATCAAGGAAGCTTCTACCCCAAAAGACTCTGGGACATCTAAAAGCAATAAACCAAGTGGGAGTGACTCCCTCGTCACCGATAAGAAGCCCACGGTACATACTTATCCCATACTCTCGATCTTGTACAATATGTGATTAGTACTCATCTTTCTCATTTTCCACTTGCCAGAGTTCGAAACCCCCAACGGGTTCGAAGCGTAAAGCTTCTTCGACCACTGGTTCGGATGGCGAAGATAAATCCCCTCCTCAAACTAGACAAGGACAGAAGAAAAAATATAAAGCTGTTACCCCTTCGAGAAAAGGGAAAAAGGCAAGTCCTTCCAAAGCTGCTTCTCCTGGTGATAAAGCGTCCTCTGAAGAGTCTCCTTTGAAAGCTGCTAGTAATGCTTTCGTTGTGGAAAGCCATAATTCAAGTCCAGACAATATTCCACCCAAGGTACTTCGGGTTTGTCCCACATATTATCTTGCGATTTTAACTGAATAATCGTACTGACACTTTACCTTGTTATTGCAGGATGATGCTGGCACTGCTACTTCCGGTTTTAAAGACCCTGGCCTCACCATTGATGTTGACAAACTTTATGGTAGTTGTCAAACTTTAACTTTCGTTAACTAAACTCTTCAAAAGTTTATTTATTTTTGAATAACTTTGCTCTGTTTAACATAGGTACCTCTCAAAATCAAACTCGTGTTCTTTCACCAGTCTTCGAAGACGTTAGGCCAATTGCTACCATATTGCCTAATGAACCAGTCGAAGAAAGCCACTCTACTGACGAATCCCCACCTACCCATCAAGGCAAAAATTTGGAAGAGGATCATCCATTCTCAGGCAGCGATAATGTGAATCAACAATCACATGGCAACGAAGATTCCGCGTCGGAGAAAGATGCTATGGAAGAAATTTCTCAGCCTAAAAAACCAGTTTCTCATGGAACTTCAACTCTTGACGCCAAAACCATTCATGAGACAACTTCGACGCCTGCCTCTGCAAAGCTTACTCCTTCAGAGCTTGAACAACTTAAGCAAACTGATCCTCTCAGTTTCTTAAAGGCCATTATGAATGTGAATACTCCTTCGCCTCCGGAGCTTAATGTCTCAACAGCTATTACTGCAGACTTTAGTGACAAGGAAGATATTCCCAGTCTTCTTCGACAAATAAAAGAAAGATTCTTTGGGGTCAATCTTGTAGATGTTCTCAACCGGGACCCTATTAAGAGCCACAACTTAAATCAACTTCTAAAGAAAGTAGATTTACTTCAAGTTTCCACAGAAGTTTCAGAGGTAATTGTTCTGCTGGGCTCTTTACTCGAGCAACTCCAAGCTAACATCCTTCGAAGGCAAAATGTCGAAAAAGAGTTATCTGAGAAAAAAGCCTTTCATGACTCTTCATGGAATTTTGCTATGGACGCAACGAAACAAGGTGAGGCCCTCAGGCTCAAACATTCAGAAAATCAGAAGGCCATTGATGATTATGAGAAGAAAATCGGCTCTTGGAAACAAGAAATCAAAGTTCTCGAGGGTAAGATAAAGGAGGCTGAAAGTTGTCAAGCAGTCCTACAAAAGTCCAATCAACAAGACTTGCTCGAAGTGGTGCAGTCAGGAATGAAACATTTCGAGGCTGCACAAAAGTTAGTGCCAGAAATCGAAAAGCTGAAGAAACACCGGGCATTAATTGAACTTCGCATGTCTTCATGGGAGACTCAATATCTGAAGATCAAAAAGGATCTCCCTGAGGATTTCAACTAAATGTTTTCGATCTTGTTGCTTATAGCACCTTTATTTTGTAATCGAGGCCACTGTAGACATATAATATTTGTATGCTTGACTTTCTTTTATCTCTATCATATTTGCCATTGTTGATCTAGCAAATCTTTCAATTTCTTGTCAAGATATATCTTTAGATTTTCTACAGTGCTTTTATTTAATGCAACATGTAGAACCTGAAAATCCTTCGCAGCACTCTTGCCTCTAGACTTGACGTTTCCACTTCTTCTAGCCATAATCATTATTAAAAGTGACGTCACTTTCTCCAAAACGTCGGTTTTCAGACGTGCGTGCATCAGTTTAAATGACTACTTCTCAACTTCCAAGGGCGGGAAACGGCGGAAGCCATAACTTCTCACTTTGAAAAACGAACCGCAGCCTAATCACTCATTAAAAATGTAAAACCAACCTTCAGTATTCTCCTTCTATATAAAGGGTTCCATATCACTTTTATTTCTTCATTCAAGTATTTCTTCCCCAAACCAAAACACAGAAAAAAGAGAAAACACAACTCTTTCCTCTCAAACACCATTTTTCCCTGAAATGGCTGGAATTCTCTCCTTTAACGATCTCAAAACTCTCATCAAGGGTGAGTTCAGACTTGATGAGGATGAACTTGTTCGTCATTTCATTAACATTGAAAACCTCTTTGCTAATCAGGAACTGAACTTCTACTTTGAGGAAGTCCTGGAGGGTGCCATCTACCCTAATATGGTGGCAGAGTTTTGGATGAATGCGTCTTTACGCATGGACCCTGAAGGTAGAGCCACCATTGATTCATCCGTTCGACATGCTCACCTTAGCATTACCCCCACCACTATTGCCAATCTCATAAGATGCAATAACTCCGGAGCAACTTTTGATGATAATGTTTTCAGCATGACTACTCATATTATGTTGAGAACACTCATGGATAGTGATCGCTACAGCGCACAAACCATCAGGATTTGGCACCAAATGCTCGTAGGCAACTTTCAACCTCGGGTGATTGATGAGAATAACATCCTGGTTGAAGATCTGGAGTTTATTCTCTGTGGTATTCGGGGAAGAAAGATTAACATACCTTTGATGATCTTCAAAGGTCTTGTCAAAGCTGTTGCTATCGGCGTGGACCGTCGAGAAAGTGTAACTTGTCTTCCATACGGGAGACTCCTTAGTTACATTTTTCTCAAGAAAGGCGTAGTGAGAAGAATGTGTGATTCTGGGGCTAGGGACATGTTCGAAGCTGAACCTGTTCCTGTGCTATCTCTGGAAGGTCTAGACGCCAGAATTAACTAGCGAGTCTAGGTTTAATCTTTTTATATGTCTATGCCTTCCTCTCTTTTTGTAATCTCAGATCCTATTTCTGGATCTTTTTGTAATGAAATGTATTTCCATGCTTGCAATGAAAAGAATATTTTGGTGTTTTGATTTTTCTTTCCATAATTCTTTCTGATTCTAAAGCCATTTTGATCAATGTGAAGTATATTTTGACACATGCCTGACCATTTTGGCTTTTCGTAGTACTTTGAGTGTCTACGTCTTTGCAATCTTTACTTCATGCATACTTGGTTTATATCTCTTCAAATATTTCCCGTTTACTCTCAAGATCCTATGATCTTCTGCTAATTCTTCGATTTCATAAGCATTGTTCGAGAATACTTTTAAGATTCGAAAGGGTCCTTCCCAATGTGGGGACCATTTACCAAGTGCCTGATTCTTTCGATCTATAGGTAAAATAACTTTCCAGACTAAGTCATTATTAACAAAAGTTTTACCTTTCACCTTTTTATTATAAGCTCTGGACACTCTTTCCTTTTGCCTCTTTATCATTTCCAATGCTCGAAGCCTGTCTTCGTCCAAATCTACCAACTCGTTCATCATTAATTCCCAGTATACGTTGGGAGGAATGTCTGCTTGCCTTTGTATTCTTACTGATTGCAAACATATCTCAATTGGAAGTACTGCGTCATGTCCAAACGTTAACTGAAAAGGAGTTGTATTTGTGGCTTCTTTTGGAGATGTTCGACAAGCCCAAAGTGCCTGATCTAAAGTCTTATGCCAATTCTTGGGTTTCTTTCCTACATGTTTCTTAATAAGGCCAATTATTACTTTATTTGCTGCTTCAACCTGGCCATTTGCTTGAGCATAATAAGGTGTAGAAGTAAATAACTTGAAACCTATTTCTCTGGCAAAGTCTTGCATTTTTCGTCCAGTAAAGACTGATCCCTGATCCGTTGTTATGCTTTCTGGGATTCCAAACCTATATATAATATGTTTTTGAATAAACTCAATCACAGCCTCTTGATCCACATTTGCCAGCGGTATTGCTTCGACCCATTTTGTGAAATAGTCTATTCCCACCAAAATGTATCTTTGACCTTTAGAGGACTTGGGGTGAATTTCTCCAATCAAATCTAGTGCCCATCCCCTAAAAGGCCATGGTTTTACTATCGTACTTAGTTCGTTTGCTGGAGCGTGTTGGATACCTGCGTGTTCTTGGCATTCTTGGCACCCTTTTGCAAATTCTATGCAATCTTTTAACATCGAAGGCCAATACATCCCATATCGAAACAAAAGCCATTTCATTTTGTGCCCTGCTTGATGTGCACCACATGCCCCACTATGTACGTTCGACAGAGCCAAGTATGCTTCTGCTTCTCCCAAGCATTTTAACAATACCCCTTCAGGAGTTTTCTTGAACAATTCATTTCCCATCAGATAATATGACAGGGCTCTATACTTGATTTTTCTGTCTGTATCCGTCGAAGGATTTTTCAAATAGTTAACGATTGGACTCCTCCAATCTGTGTCTGTTAATGAATCTATATTCAGTACCTCGAATTGTTCTTTGTTGGCATAACCCAATCGTGAGTTCTCCAGATCACTTGGCGAAAGTTTAGTAAACATTGCTCTTCCTCTTACTTCAATCAATTCTTCCAACTTTTCTTTTGATACTTTATATCCTGAGGCTAATTGTGCCAAGTCGTTTGCTTCCTGGTTATTCACTCTTGATACGTGTTTTAATTCCACATATTCAAATTTCTTGAGTAGCCTATTTGCAATTGTAGCAACCTGCCCTAAAAATTTAATGTTTAGAGTCGCCACCTATTCTGAAGGGCGAATAGGAAACCCTACGCAGTATAGAGATCAGGGTAAGATACTATATTCAGGTCGAGGGAAGGTGTTAGGCACCCTCAACCCTTTCCTAAAGGATAACATTCAAAGATAAAGGTTTATGGCAAAAGATAAAGAAAGATGACAGACAGTAAATAGAGTTAAAGGCTAATTATTTGGACATGATTAGAGTTTGGAAGAGGGGGACTCGCCTTGTTGCCAAGTGCCTACGTACCTCCTTATGGAGGATCAGAGTCAACGTAGTTCGGGCGACGGGTTGTACGCCCTTAAGATTTGAAATTTGATTTGAAGGTTTGAAGGCTTTGAATAGCCTGTCGTAGATAAAAATCTGTATTTGGAGTTTGAAGTTTGAAAAAAATGTTTTGAAGTTGTTTTAGATGTTCTGGGCGTACAACCCTGATTTGGCACAATTAACCGCAATGATCAATAGGTTTGATCACCATAGTCAAAATATTAGGGGTTTTGTACCATTACCAATTCAAATCGATTGATTCGATTATCACTAATAATGAATTATTGTGTTTTATTATTTTTTTTTGTGAATTTTATTTTGTATTTGTTACCTCTCATAACCGGTTAATACGATTACGAATAATAACAAATTGACGTCTGGAAAATAAGAAAGGTTAATCATCGCGACTAATAAGATAGTCGAAACCATTTAACCAAATAGGAATTAATTGTATTTTAATTAAATAAATATTTTAAGAAAATTAATTATTGCCCATCACGACTAATGAATTTAATCGGAACGAATCAATAAGTTAGAAATTTAACATTTATAATATATATTAACTTATTTATAAAAATAAATTATTATATAAATAACTATTAAATATAATTAACCAAAATATTTAAATTAATAAAAACAAATAAGTTAATTAGTGATTTTGATTCCATATGGTTGGTTTGGGGGTGTATGTTATGGGAGATCAGATCTGGGGCGCAGGATCTGAGTTAGTGATACATAGAGGGTTTAGATCTGAGGGACCATGGTAAGCTTAAAGTTCAGCGCAGCATGTGATCAAGGATTGAGAAATTTCAGAAAAATAAATGTTAGGGCCAGGGATCGAACCCTGGACCCTAGAGACAAACATGTGCGCCTCTACCACTCCAGCTAAGCTAATCAGTTGTTTAAACAACGTACTCAATGCATTATAAAAAGTAAGAGGAGGCAAACATGGAAACGCGCGCGAGATTCGAAATGATCCAATAACAGGGTGACATGTCATCGTCGTCCCCAAAGGGCCTGCAAACCAACTGGAAAACTCCCTACGGATTTGCTACGAATTTTTTCGTAGCCAGTGCACCTGGAAAATAGCGAACAGCATATGCCTGAAAATAAATATTTCGCACCCGTCCCATTCTCTCTGTCTCAATCATACGAACGTGTTCATGCTATCAATTCAACCTAATTTCGCCTCTATTGAAAAGCCCTAATTATGAACCCTAAAAGCATAAATCGGTCAACAATGGTGAAACATGATTTAACCATGAAAACTTCAGCTAAATGATCCATAAACGTTCCCACTGATCATATGAACCATAAAACACAAACAATTTAACCTGAGAATGCACAAATCATGCCAATCGATCCAATGTTCAGAGCGACTTACCTTGGTCAATCGGAGGTGATTCTGGGGGTTTTGATGCAGAGCAATGATCCAGACACGTTCCAAATCTCCTGAGGAAGCTTTTGGAACCTTCAAATCTTGTTGAAACACCTTGATTGATCGAAACCGAATTCAAGCTTCTTAGAGATTTTTTTTTTGTTCTTGAACGTGTACCTCTGCCCAGAAAAATCCTCCCCTATTCGTATGCCCCTCTTCCTCTATTTATAGTGAATGAATTTAGGTTAAAAAACTCCACCAATATTCACTTGAATCAAATCTTGCCTCCTTTGAAAATTGGATTTAATTTCTTGAATCTTAAGCTACTATATTTGGCCTATTTTGTATCAATTTCCTCCAATCCACTTATGCACGAAAATTGAATATATTTTGCCATTTAATGATGGTTGGAATTTACCCATGTGGATATTTTAACATAATATTTGATTTTTTTACTTAATTACATCATAAAAATGAAATAAAAAATATATATTAAATCAAATAAAAGGCTAAAATTTGTGGCATGTGGTTTTGGATAACATAGATATCTTGTGGGCCAAGGTTGAGTCATAGAAAGATAGGCCCATTTGCAAGAAATCCAACTTAGGCCTCCTTTAGTTCACATTTGGTCCTCCAAAATCAACCAACTTTGATCCATCGTATCTCACTCAATTTTTGAGCTATGAAGGAGTTCTAATACTTTTTGGAAACCTCAAGAGGTCCTCTATAAGCCACTTTGGAATATATTTTTCATTTGGAGCTTTTATCTTGATCATATCCTCTTTGGGAAAAAACTACTTTTGGAGGATGCCTGAAAATGACCTGTAATCTTTTGCATTGTATCTCTCAAATGAATCATTTCTAGCCCTGGCTTGTGAGAGACAAAGTTGTAGAGAATCCAATTTCCTTCAAAATAGGCTTTGAGTGAGGAATTTTTGATGTTCTATGTGAAAGTTATGCCCAGTCAAAGTTGGGTTGACTTTCTCCTAAGAAACCCTAATTTGAACCTTTTTTGTATTTGTTCATCTCTGAGTTTCTATTAAGGGAATCATGATCATTCTTGATCAAATGATGGTTATACTCCTCTATACTTGATGTTTGACCCATGGTCCTAATTTGAATCATGCTTTGATTGCAGTTGACCTTCAGGTTTGGATCAGTTGACTGTGGATCTTGGGGATTGTTTGAGCAAAGCTTTGGCATTGAATCTTGAACTCTGAATCATTGTGAATGGAACATGGAGGGCAAATTTTGGGGTATGACAGCTGCCCCTGTTCAATCTTCTTGAACCTGAAGAGGTAGAAGATGATTGGACACTGAAATGCCCTGAAATTTGTTTGCATAGGGAAATAGCTCTGTGGGAGATGGGCTTATAGATGCCATCCATTCGCCTGGTAAGGTACTTGTCTAAAGCATATGCTTTTCAGTCCTAGATTATTTGATTGTATCTTGAGGAGAGAGAGTAATGTCTTACATAAGACTACCTGAAGAGATTCCTGAATAGGATGTATTGAAGGTTGACGTGGAGAAGCTTAGGCTTTGAACAATGCTTAGGAAGAATGCCTTGGAGAAGACTAACTGAGGAGTTCTATAAAAGAACTAGGTGTATCTTAGAAAATATTAGATAAATATTTTAAGAAAGCTACCTAGAAAGGCATGGTGTGTCTTTAACAAGACTGTCCTAGATAGGCTGAGATGTGTCTTAAACAAGATTCACTTGGAGAGGTTTTTAGACGGAGATGGGATGTCTTAAACAAGATTAACCTAAAGAAGTTGAGACATGTCTTAAACAAGACTACCTAGAAAAGCTCCTAAAAGATATGAAGTATCTTGAACAAGATTACCTAGAGAGGTTTCTAAAAAGATATGAGATATCTTAAACAAGATTACCTAGAGAGGCTTCTAAAAAGATGTGAGATATCTTAAACAAGATTACCTGGAAAGGTTCTTAGATAGGATACGGGATATCTTAAACAAGACTTACCTAGAGAGGTTCCTATAAAGGGAATGATGAGTTTTAAACAAAACTATCTAAAAAGATTCCTATAAAGGCTATGAAATGTTTTTAAACAAAATATCTAAAAAGATTCCTATAGAGGATATGAAACGTTTTAAACAAAACCATCTAAAAAGATTCCTATAAAGGATGCGAAACGTTTTAAACAAAACTATCTAAAAAGATTCCTATAAAGGATATGAAACGTTTTAAACAAAACTATCTAAAAAGATTCCTATAAAGGATGCGAAACGTTTTAAACAAAACTACCTAGACAGGTTCCTATAAAGGACGCGACATGTTTTAAACAAAACTACCTAGAAAGGTTCCTATAAAGGATGTGATATGTTTTAAACAAAACTACCTAGAAAGGTTCCTATAAAGGGCGCGATATATTTTAAACAAAACTACCTAGAAAGGTTCCTATAAAGGGAATGATACGTTTTAAACAAAACTACCTACAAAGGTTCCTATAAAGGACACGATATGTTTTAAACAAAACTCACCTAAACAGATTCCTATAAAGGACATGAAACGTTTTAAACAAAACTACCTATAGAGGTTCATACAAAGGGAATGATATGTTTTAAACAAAACTACCTATAAAGGTATGAACGTCTTTAGACAAGATTACCTAGATAGGCTTCTAAAAAGATATGAAACATCTTAAACAAAATTGACCTGGAAAGGCTCTTAGACGGGAGATGATATGTCTTAAACAAGACAGCTTGGAAAGATTGAGATAATTGTCTTGGACAAGACTACCTGGAGAGGTAAGAAATTCTTTGGTTGCCTCTGTATTATCTTTGAAGAAAGACTTGGAATGAGGTATTAGAATTGTATCTGTTAAGACTGAATCGTTGATACGATCGTATTTGCACTGTAATTGGATGATAACATCTTTTTGATTATGAAGTGACCTGAAAAGGTAGCGTTAGTTTTTATGCAATGTCATGATGCATGTACTATGTAATGAGATTCTCAACGAGAATTATGCATGTGCGCCTATCCCACACTGCGGGATGTGAATAGTACAGGCGTGAGAAGATCAAATATGCAACAATGCTCTTTGTATGATGCTAGTATGACTTCCCGAATATCGGAAATTTTGAGAGATGTGCCCCTGGATTTGAAGGAGGGACCTTTCGAGGGAACTCGAATTTCACCATGTCTTGCCTGATATGCATTGCCCCAGTGTTTGAATTCTTGGAAAAGAATGCCCCTAGTCAATAGGATTCTTGATTGTAAGTGTTGGATGTGAAGCAGAAGCTTTTCAGAGTGAGTCACGCGTTTCGGTAGCGCCTGACGGATGGTGATTTGCTGAGTACTCAGAATGGGATGATGTCTTTTATAAGATTACCTGAAGAGGTCTTTGGGAAGAATAGGAAATTATCTTAAACAAGACTGTGCTTTAAACAAAGCTCGGAGGGATATGTTTGTGCAGATGGTCAAAACGATTCCTATAGAGGATAAAGACTGTTTGTGGGGTTTTAAACAAAACTCAGGGAAAACATCTTGAAGAAGACTACTCTAGAAAGAATGGTGAACTGTCTTAGAAAAGACTTTGTACTTTAAATAAAGTTTGACAAGGTTTCTGAAAGCCTAAGAGAAGTTTGAATATGTCTTAAAAGACTAGCTGGAAAAGGCTAAGAGATGTCTTATAGAAGACTACCTAGAAAAGGTTCTTGGAAAGGAATATGTCTTAGAGAAGACTGTCTGAAAGGGTTTGAAAATAGAAAGGATAAGAAGGCGGGTCTTTAAAAGACTGTATGAACAAGGGTTCTAGAAAGGGTAAAAAGTATTTGAACATGTCTTAAAGAAGACTGCACGGATAGAATGAGAAATATCCTATAAAGGTTCCTGGAAAGGATGTGAGAGTGGTATTGACACCATTTGCAACGTGCCCCCAGATAATGGGCTTGCCCCATGGGCTATTCAGCGTCCTTGGGAGATTCCATGGATCTTGATTTGATTGCCCCATGTAAATGGGATGATGACGAGTTATGCCATGTGTACACGTTAGCCATCCCAGTCATGCGTAAGAGATGTTTCTTTTTTTTTGACGAGCTTTTAAAAGCTACTTCACCAGTCAGTAGGATTTCTAGCCATTAGTTATGCCCCAGGCAACTTCTCCCTGATGTTAACTTTTAAATCTATATAGACAAGTGTACTTTATAATGAAATGCAAATGCATAGTCTGTCTTGAAAGTTTGAAAACATTTTTTTGAGTAAAACGAAGTTTTTTTTTTTGTAAGAAAGTGATATCAACTCAAAAGTTATAGTAGACCTTAAGGAGTCGGGATACCTTTGGTAACGCTATGCTTTCGAACTAACCATGCTTCAGTTAGGACTTTTAAAGGTTGTAACGTGGCCTGGTTCACGGTTTAAAGAAACAAAAGATAAAGGCTCAAAGTTTATTTGTACCCATCCCAATCTTCGTGATGTTCTCCAGTCCTATGCTCAGTTAGCTATGCGTTTAGTCTCCAACAGAATTTGGGAATTGTGACATTGACATTTATGATGGTTCAAAAACCAAAGGTTTATCTGCAAAGGCAGTCATTCTCCTTTTTTGTAGTATTTCCTTTTGTCGGAGGTACATAGTAACTTTTTCGACTTTGTTATCCCTAACTTTTTCTGAACTGTTTGTTTTAAAACTACAGTTAGCGGGATGCCCCAATTTTGCCTAAGTCTCCTTAATAGGTTTTGACTTAGCAGGCTCTTGTATTGCTTTCTCTTTCTTTGAGGACATTGACTGTCGGTCTTAATGATGATGGGGAACCATCGGTGATTATGTTCAAAGGAACAGTTTGGAATAATTAAGTTAACTGAGCAGCTACCCTACCCCAGGTTATATATTAAGGGTTTTATTTTGTATGAAGGAAAACTCCTACTTCTTTGGGCTCAAAGGGGTTGACGAGGGATTAACATCCTTATATCTCCATTTTTTAGGGATTTGAACAAATGCCTGTACATCGTCAACACGGTCTGTTTGAAAGCATAGTGCATGAAATTGTGGTATCGTTATCGTCATTCTCCCTCAAAAGATGTAAAACTTTCTACTAGAGTTGAATATCACAAATGAGAAAATCGAGTAAAAACACAGTTTTAAATATAGTGAGAACACTAGGAATGAATCAAGACAAACGTAAGCAATGCATTAATGATTTTTTTGAAAAGTACATAGCATATGTCATAAGACTAATGTTTAAACAAACGGAAAGAAATTGCAAATGGAAACAAAACTAATGATCTAAGAAATCCTCCTTCTAGCCACCTATGGTGTTAGACTTGCTAGGATCTTCGAACTCAATGAGCCCTTCTTCAATCAAATCTTGGATCTTGTGCTTCAATGGACCACAATCCTCTGTGTCATGACCAGGACTATCTGAATGATAAGCGCACCTAGCATGATGCTTGTACCCGGGAGCGGGGTTAGCCGGAGCTGAGTATGGAGGCAGCAGAGTTACCAAGTTCTGACTGAGCAAATGTTGTAGAGCTTGAGACAGCGGCATGTGCAATGGGGTGAATGATCGTTTTGGCTTGGACCTCCAGGGGCGTTGGCCACCCTGTTGTTTTTGCTGATCCTTCTGTTGTAGTGTTGGTGTTTGATTAACCAGGATCGCTCCAACAGTGTTGGGTTCCCTTTTTCCGTCATATGACTTTTTTGTGTGATAGGAACCTGAGGGTGCCCCTTGTATCTTCCCATTTTTTATCCCATCTTCAATTCTTTCGCCAATGACTACCATGTCCGAGAACCCCGAAGATGTGCATCCGACCATCTTGTCGTAGTATGGTCCTTGCAAAGTGCTCATAAATATGTCCACCAGTTCTTTGTCCATTAGGGGAGGTTGGACTCGAGAAGCCATTTCCCTCCACCTTTGGGCATACTCCTTGAATGATTCATCCTTCTTATGTGACATGTTTTGTAATTGCATCCGATCGGGTGCCATGTCCAGGTTGTACTTGTAATGCTTTAAGAAGGTGTTGGCCAAATCGTTCCAGCTTCAGACAGAAGACTTCTCTAGTTGCATGTACCAGTCAATAGACGCTCCGCTTAAACTTTCTTGAAAGAAATGTATCATCAGCTTTTGATCGTGGGCGTAAGCAGCCATTTTTCGTACATACATGCGCAAGTGATTCCTCGGACATGTGAGTCCTTTGTATTTCTCGAAATCGGGAATCTTGAATTTGCGAGGGATGGTCAAGTCTGAGACCAAACTCATTTCGAAGGCATCCACATCGAAGACATCGTATCCTTCTATTACTTTTAGTCTCTCCTCCAGCGCCTTGATTTGTTCACTACCCTTGGAGTCTTCCTTAGAGTTAGGAAAAGACTGTTGTGTCTGAGGTGCTTGGTCTGCATTGTCCGCCTCTTGCACCCCGTATTGTTGCTCCAAGTAATCATCATCCTTAGGGATATTGCTAGCAGGAATGCGAACTGTGCGGATTGCCCCTTTGGTTTGTGGAGGAGGGACAAATCCTTCTTGGGAGGCCTCTCCTTTCTCTTGGAATTGGATAGCTCTCCTAACAGATCGGACTTGAGGTCTGTCCTTAGCAGGGCCAAAGCCTGGAACAAATCCTAGCAGCGGGTTTTCGTCATTGGGGATCTCATCCTGAACCAGGGTATCCCCAGACTGAACCTCTTTTGCTTTGTCTTGTTTGTCTAGGAGGGCCTTCATGAACTCTAGCATCTGAGCCATACCTCCTTTAACCTCTTCCACGCTGACCTTCAGTTGATCTACTTCCTCACGAAGGGCGGCTTGATTCTGTTCCAACTGATCCATTGATTTCTTCTGCTGAAATCTTGTTTGATAGTATGGTTGGGATGTTAGGTTATCCTTCCCAATGGTCCCTTGCTCTGGAGATAGAAGATGAATCTTCTCTTAATGTCAGGAAAATGATATGTATGCCATGCATGATGTGTATGATATCCTCTTTCTTTTCTTTTTTTTGAATAAAATACGATGCAAGAATGCACATGATGTATGATGAATGAAAAAAAAGAAAATAATAAAAATAATGATCCACACAATATATACATATAGCACAAATCACATAAGTTCATAGGTTTGACGTAGCGGCTCTTGGGAGCCAACCTTTTAATAGGGGGTGTTCTAGAAGGTCTCATGGGGTCGTTCGTAACCTCCGAGACTTTTTGTCTCTTCGGATTTTAGAACAACTCACTTTATCCATGAGGTTCGAATTTTTGGGGTAGGTTCTCGGAGAGATCAGCCAAGTATTCAGTCCTGCCCTCAACAAAGTCAAGCCTCGTTTTGGACATTTCCGAATACTCAACCCACTCCGAGTGGAGTTATCAATGAGACTCGTAGGAGATTCATACTCCCCTATTGATCTCAAAGTTAACCCCCACACTTAGGGTTTTAACATACCATAATGCCAGCAGTGTATATAAAAATATAACAATTAAGCAATTAAATATAAATATATTAACAAAAACAATTAAATATTTTTTTAGACAAAAAACAAAAAAACAATTTTTTTTAAAAAAATAAATAATTAAAAAATTTACAAACCCTAAAAAAGGCGAATTAGCCAAACCCTAAAAAGTTGTCGAACCCAAACCCTGCCAAAACCTAAAACCTATAGGAGCATAGTATTCACCATTTAAGTTATCCCCAGCAGAGTCGCCAGCTGTAGCAACCTGCCCTAAAAATTTAATGTTTAGAGTCGCCACCTATTCTGAAGGGCGAATAGGAAACCCTACGCAGTATAGAGATCAGGGTAAGATACTATATTCAGGTCGAGGGAAGGTGTTAGGCACCCTCAACCCTTTCCTAAAGGATAACATTCAAAGATAAAGGTTTATGGCAAAAGATAAAGAAAGATGACAGACAGTAAATAGAGTTAAAGGCTAATTATTTGGACATGATTAGAGTTTGGAAGAGGGGGACTCGCCTTGTTGCCAAGTGCCTACGTACCTCCTTATGGAGGATCAGAGTCAACGTAGTTCGGGCGACGGGTTGTACGCCCTTAAGATTTGAAATTTGATTTGAAGGTTTGAAGGCTTTGAATAGCCTGTCGTAGATAAAAATCTGTATTTGGAGTTTGAAGTTTGAAAAAAATGTTTTGAAGTTGTTTTAGATGTTCTGGGCGTACAACCCTGATTTGGCACAATTAACCGCAATGATCAATAGGTTTGATCACCATAGTCAAAATATTAGGGGTTTTGTACCATTACCAATTCAAATCGATTGATTCGATTATCACTAATAATGAATTATTGTGTTTTATTATTTTTTTTTGTGAATTTTATTTTGTATTTGTTACCTCTCATAACCGGTTAATACGATTACGAATAATAACAAATTGACGTCTGGAAAATAAGAAAGGTTAATCATCGCGACTAATAAGATAGTCGAAACCATTTAACCAAATAGGAATTAATTGTATTTTAATTAAATAAATATTTTAAGAAAATTAATTATTGCCCATCACGACTAATGAATTTAATCGGAACGAATCAATAAGTTAGAAATTTAACATTTATAATATATATTAACTTATTTATAAAAATAAATTATTATATAAATAACTATTAAATATAATTAACCAAAATATTTAAATTAATAAAAACAAATAAGTTAATTAGTGATTTTGATTCCATATGGTTGGTTTGGGGGTGTATGTTATGGGAGATCAGATCTGGGGCGCAGGATCTGAGTTAGTGATACATAGAGGGTTTAGATCTGAGGGACCATGGTAAGCTTAAAGTTCAGCGCAGCATGTGATCAAGGATTGAGAAATTTCAGAAAAATAAATGTTAGGGCCAGGGATCGAACCCTGGACCCTAGAGACAAACATGTGCGCCTCTACCACTCCAGCTAAGCTAATCAGTTGTTTAAACAACGTACTCAATGCATTATAAAAAGTAAGAGGAGGCAAACATGGAAACGCGCGCGAGATTCGAAATGATCCAATAACAGGGTGACATGTCATCGTCGTCCCGAAAGGGCCTGCAAACCAACTGGAAAACTCCCTACGGATTTGCTACGAATTTTTTCGTAGCCAGTGCACCTGGAAAATAGCGAACAGCATATGCCTGGAAATAAATATTTCGCACCCGTCCCATTCTCTCTGTCTCAATCATACGAACGTGTTCATGCTATCAATTCAACCTAATTTTGCCTCTATTGAAAAGCCCTAATTATGAACCCTAAAAGCATAAATCGGTCAACAATGGTGAAACATGATTTAACCATGAAAACTTCAGCTAAATGATCCATAAACGTTCCCACTGATCATATGAACCATAAAACACAAACAATTTAACCTGAGAATGCACAAATCATGCCAATCGATCCAATGTTCAGAGCGACTTACCTTGGTCAATCGGAGGTGATTCTGGGGGTTTTGATGCAGAGCAATGATCCAGACACGTTCCAAATCTCCTGAGGAAGCTTTTGGAACCTTCAAATCTTGTTGAAACACCTTGATTGATCGAAACCGAATTCAAGCTTCTTAGAGATTTTTTTTTGTTCTTGAACGTGTACCTCTGCCCAGAAAAATCCTCCCCTATTCGTATGCCCCTCTTCCTCTATTTATAGTGAATGAATTTAGGTTAAAAAACTCCACCAATATTCACTTGAATCAAATCTTGCCTCCTTTGAAAATTGGATTTAATTTCTTGAATCTTAAGCTACTATATTTGGCCTATTTGGTATCAATTTCCTCCAATCCACTTATGCACGAAAATTGAATATATTTTGCCATTTAATGATGGTTGGAATTTACCCATGTGGATATTTTAACATAATATTTGATTTTTTTACTTAATTACATCATAAAAATGAAATAAAAAATATATATTAAATCAAATAAAAGGCTAAAATTTGTGGCATGTGGTTTTGGATAACATAGATATCTTGTGGGCCAAGGTTGAGTCATAGAAAGATAGGCCCATTTGCAAGAAATCCAACTTAGGCCTCCTTTAGTTCACATTTGGTCCTCCAAAATCAACCAACTTTGATCCATCGTATCTCACTCAATTTTTGAGCTATGAAGGAGTTCTAATACTTTTTGGAAACCTCAAGAGGTCCTCTATAAGCCACTTTGGAATATATTTTTCATTTGGAGCTTTTATCTTGATCATATCCTCTTTGGGAAAAAACTACTTTTGGAGGATGCCTGAAAATGACCTGTAATCTTTTGCATTGTATCTCTCAAATGAATCATTTCTAGCCCTGGCTTGTGAGAGACAAAGTTGTAGAGAATCCAATTTCCTTCAAAATAGGCTTTGAGTGAGGAATTTTTGATGTTCTATGTGAAAGTTATGCCCAGTCAAAGTTGGGTTGACTTTCTCCTAAGAAACCCTAATTTGAACCTTTTTTGTATCTGTTCATCTCTGAGTTTCTATTAAGGGAATCATGATCATTCTTGATCAAATGATGGTTATACTCCTCTATACTTGATGTTTGACCCATGGTCCTAATTTGAATCATGCTTTGATTGCAGTTGACCTTCAGGTTTGGATCAGTTGACTGTGGATCTTGGGGATTGTTTGAGCAAAGCTTTGGCATTGAATCTTGAACTCTGAATCATTGTGAATGGAACATGGAGGGCAAATTTTGGGGTATGACAGCAATAACAAAATACATGATCAAATTCTCTTTGATACACTTGTACTCTTTTGTCAATTGCTTGATGACCAATTCGGAGTCTCCTTTAATTTCGACTCTGGTTGCCCCCAATTCTAACAAAGCCTCAAGTCCAGCAATCAATGCTTCATATTCAGCTTCATTATTGGAGCATAATGGACCTTCAATTTTATACTTGAGCTTTGTTGGAATTCCATCAGGAGAAATTATCAATATTCCAACACCAGTACCCTCTCTATGTGTTGAACCATCGAAATATAACTTCCAAGGTTTCAAATCCACATAATGCTGATGATTCTCAACCACCGCATGGTCAACAATGAAATCTGACACAATTTGACCTTTCATTGCCTTGAGAGGCTGAAATATTAATGAATATTCAGTAAGAGCTAAAGCCCACTTGCCAATCCGACTGTGTAGTATTGGCTTAGATAACATGTGTTTAATAACATCACAATGAGATGAAACGTAGACGTCAACTGGCTTTATATAATACTTAAGTTTGATACAAGAGAAATACAAACAAAGGCAGAGTTTTTCTATATCAGTATATCTAGTCTCTGCATCATTGAGTACTCTACTTAAGTAATAAATGGCTCTTTCGATGCCGTTCTCATCTTCTTGGGCTAACATGCTGCCTATTGTTTTATCTGATGCTGAGATATACAGGTGCATGTGCTTCTTCCCATTCGGGGGAATGAGAATTGGTGGACACGTCAAGTATTGCTTTATTTGATCGAAAGCTTCTTGATGTTTTGCACTCCATTCGAACTTTCCTTGCTTAAGCCGTAATAGGGGCGAGAAAGCTTGGGTGCGTCCACTTAAGTTAGAGATAAATCTTCTCAAGAAATTTATCTTACCCAATAAAGACTGCAATTCTTTCTTCGTGGATGGAGACTTGGTTTCCATAATGGCTTTTGTCTTGTTTTGGTTGATTTCTATCCCTTTTTTGTGGACTACGAAACCCAAGAAATCTCCTGCCTGCACAAAGAAAGCACATTTAAGGGGGTTCATCTTCAAGCCATATTTCCTCATTCTTTCGAATGATTGGCTCAGATGATCGAGATGACTCAAACCCGAGGTAGATTTTACCACAATGTCATCTATATACACTTGCATGAATGTTTCTATGAAGTCGTGAAATATGGAATTCATTGCTCTTTGATAAGTTGCCCCAGCGTTTTTCAGACCAAAAGGCATCACAATCCATTCGTAAGTGCCTATTGCTCCTGGGCAACGAAATGCTGTCTTGGATACATCATCTTCTGCTATAAAAATTTGATTGTATCCTGAATATCCATCTAACATGCTCAAATACTCAAAACCTGCGGCTGAGTCTACTAGCATTTCTGCTACAGGCATAGGATACTCATCTTTAGGAGTAGCTGCATTAAGGTCACGAAAGTCTATGCATACTCTTAATGAGCCATTCTTTTTAATTACAGGTACTATATTAGCAATCCACTCGACATACCTTGTAGTTCGGATAAATTTGCAACGCAAGAGTCTTTCGACTTCTGTCTTAATCTTCGAGTGAATCTCTGGCGCGAATCTTCTGGGAGTTTGCTTTATTGGCTTCTTCCCTTCTTTTATTGGTAATTTCAATTCGACTAAGTCTCTTCCGAGACCAGGCATCTCATCATAATCCCAAGCAAAACAATCTCTGTTGTCTTTCAACATTTTGATGATCGTTGCTTTCAACTCAGGCTCTAGTTTCGCGTTGATGTATGTTATTCTCTTTTGATCATTGTCTCCAAGATTTACTTCTTCAAGAGGATCTTGGGCCAACATCTTTATGTTCGACGCCATTGGGTCTTTCTCGAATCCCAAAGGTTCTTCGTCGTATATTGCATCTAACCTCTGACTTGGTTCTTCTCTTATGATCTCTTCAACTGGAGCCGTGTCTTCAGGGAATTCGAAACTCGTACGTATCTCCAATTCTGTTGTTCCTTCCTTGATTGGAACTGTATCTATCTTTGTACTTGATAGTTCGGCTTCGAGAGCCGCCTTTCTTTTGTTCTCGGCCACGTAGGCCGAAATCTTTTCGAAGAACACAGACTCAGACATTATTACCGTCATCATCCCAGCCTGTTGGCCGTACTGTCTGATAATTCTCCAATGTTGCTGGATCTGGTGGACCATCCATGATCTCTCTATCCCATTGGAATCCATTTGGGTGCAAAGTCAAATAGTACAATGCATTTCTATTTGGAGCATACATCTCTTCAGCAGCATGACAAGGACCTATGTTTGCCAGGTTCCTATCGAAGTTGGTTCTATTTACCTGGTTGACTTCAGCCATGTAGTAACTCTGATCACCTTCGATATTCTCCACTATACCATCTTCTCTCCAAATCGTCACCCTCTGATGCATTGTTGAGGGTACAGCTGCTACACCATGAATCCATTCTCTACCAAGCAAAAGGTTGTAGTTTACTTTTGCTGGTATAACCATAAACATGGTTGGCCTCGTAACTGAGCCTACTGTCAAATTGACTTGAACAACTCCCAGTGTTTGTCCTATTTTGCCTTCATAATTAGATAAGACCATGTTATGTGGCCTTATATCTGTATCGAACATACCAATTCTTTTCAGCATATATTGAGGCATTAGGTTCACTGCTGCTCCTCCATCAACTAGGACTTTATTAATACCAACATTCTCAATCTTCGCCCTGATGTAAAGTGGCTTCAAGTGGTTTCGCATACCCTCATCAGGCCTTTCGAAGAAACCATTATGTTCTTCTACTGCATCGTTATTCAGCACATAGTAACACACAGGTCTGTGTTTTGTCATTTCTTCGATATCAGTCTCTTCGCAGTCTTCTACTTCAACTTCCTGGTTAAACTCGTGAGGGAGTACAGATACTACATTACAATTAAGATTTATGGATGACACTCCATCGGAATCAAAATCATTTGTCATTCTATCCTCTTCTTTCCAGGAATTTGAACGCATCTTCTCCTCTTCATCTAAGAGTTTCTCAGCTTCGAACAACCTGCGTTCCACCGGAGGTTTGTTTAACTTTGCCCCCTGGTATGAGACTTGGTTGCTACTAGATTCTCCAACTTCTCTTGGCCTGTATTCCTTCTGAGACTTTTTTATCCTCTGATGCCTTCTCCACTGGGATCGAGACATAGGATTTTTTCCCTTATAATTCTCCAATCGATTCGCCTCTCGATTTGGTCTTTAAAATTGTTTCCTATATGCCATTGCAGTTCTTCCTCCTTGGTCCCAGCTTCGTCATTTGTTGGTTCTTGCATTAGCTTGTATCCACCTATCCCTGGGTGCATTCGCAGGGACTTTGAAAGTCACTCTTCGAGCACTAGGGTGTGGACTATCAGGCCTCTTTGTCGGAGTCCATATGTCGAAACCATAAAGGTTAGGACGCAACCCCTGAGTTTCCCTACTCATATGGCAGTATATGCGTTCGAATGATCGTGCGAGTCTTTCATCATAGACTGCCCCACATCTGGGACACAGAGCAACTTCAGTGTTTCCTTTGTGGCATCTAACCAAAAATCCTACCAAGCTTTCATCCATCTTTGGATATAGTTGTAGCAGGGGATTTGGCTCTCTTCCTGGATGTTCCCATCTTTCGCGCCGAGCCCTCTCGAAGTTGGCTTCGACTCTTCGATTCAGCATGATCGAGCACCTTGGACACATCCATTGCTTACCACCGCTTCTCTCGTGACATTTCCAAAGATATTCTTTGAGGCTTTCAGTTTTTTGTGGATCTTCGATGCCCCCATTTTGCCTTGTTAACCAAGTCTCTAATTCGCCAAACTCAGACACTGGGCGTCTGGCACTGACCATGTTAACTGCTACTGGAGGAACTTCAGAGATTTGTATTTTCTGGAGTTTCATCCTGAGGTCTTCAGTGGCCTCGCTGTTTTCTTCCTTCGAGGCTTCAGTTATTTCTGCCTTGGAAGATTCTTCAACATCAGTATTGAAGACTATGTCACTATTTAGGCTTTCAGTAGCCTGCTTTTCATTGAACATTGCTTTAGTCTCGATTTCAGAAACCTCCACCATGTTGATATCTTCTACCTCGCAGAGGCTGGCGTCAGCAATGTTTAGGGGATTGGTATCGACCCTCATATGACTCTTGGTCTTGTCAGCAAACTTCAACCTTCCATCATTGAGAGCATTTTGAATTAGATCCCTGAAAAGAAAACATTGAGAAGTTTTATGGCCTAAAAACCCATGATATTTACAAAAACCTCTTTTCTTCCGTTGTTCCAACGGAGGAATTTTGGAATTTGGGGGTAGTATCATTTGGCCATCTTTTACCAGTAAATCAAATATTTCATCACATTTGGTAATGTCAAATGTATAAGTTTTCTTAGGGAACCTATCATTCTTATCATTTTCTACTGGGTTTTTTCCATTTGCTGGATTTAACAATTTGCAAGCATAAGGTGGCGCTTCTTTTAATTCAGCCAAGTCTATTTCGACTTCTTCAGGGCTATATGAGTCATTGAAAGACTCCTCATCAACATTCTCGGCTTCGACGTACGCCACTCTCTCTTTCTTATAGCTTTTATTTGCCCTAGCTTTTTCCGCCTTCAGGCGTTCGACTTGTCGAACCCTATCTGCTAATTGGGCCATGTCCCTGAGGTATTGGGTATCTAGTTTCTTTCTTATTGAATAATCTAGACCACCTGCAGCCATTTCAACAAGTTCATGCTCTGGGACTGTTGTAAAACACCTTGACTTCAACAGACGGAACCTATTTAAATAATCATCAATTGTTTCTGTGAATTTTCTTTTAACACTGGCCAATTCTTTCAAACTTATCTTAGTTTGGCCCATGTAGAATTGCTCATGGAAAAGTCTTTCCAAGTATGCCTATGCATCTATCGAATTCGGTGGCAAAGTAGTAAACCAAATGAAGGCATTTTTTGTCAGTGAACTAGGGAAATATTTGATCCTTAAATCCTCGTTCCCCGCTAAGTCTCCTGCTTCCGTCAAATATCTAGCAATATGTTCCACCGTTGACTCGTTCGTTTCGCCTGAAAATTTTGTAAATTTGGGTACCTTGGTGCCCCTAGGCAATTCTGTTTGCATGATATAATCTGATATAGGGGATGTATAGTTTGGACGTCTAAGTCCAGTACTAAGGCCATTGTTGGCCATAACCCTTTCTATCATGGCAGTTAAGTTATTTTCTGTAGCCAGATTTTCTCTTCTGACTCTTTGAACAATCTCATCTGGGTGTTCGTCCCTACCCAAAATCCTCAATCTGGGTCGTTCTTCCTCCATTTCTTGTCGAAAGGGGACGGTCCTTTGACTTGAATCCTCCAAGTTAATTACCGGAGTCTTTTCGAACGACTCCGTCCTTCGTGAGGGGCCTATATCCCTAGGAACCGTCCTAGGTGGGGGAACCATATCTTGCACACGTTCCAAAATAGGCCTCTCTTCTTGATTCGAAGGCTGTTTGTCTTTCCTTTTAGGTGGCGTTACTCCCATGAATTCTGCCATTCGATTCATCTGAGATGATATCTTTTGGAAAGTCTCCATGTTTTCTCTATTCGTAGTAGTAAAATTTGCCATTAGTGGGCTTAAAACTGAAGTCAATTCTCTGGCCAAAACCCCTACCATATCATGGTTGCTTGCATCCATTTCTTGTCGAAATGCTGCTTGGTTATTTGTGGTAAAGTGAGGCATCTGGGTAGAGAAACCAGTGTTATGTGCACTTCGACCCACTGAACTAACATTTGGTGAAAATGTCGCATTGTTAATTGGGGCATATGTATGTCCCGTCCCTCGTACGCCTGTTCCATGTGGGTATGGCATTCCGTATGGATTATTTGGTCTCCATTCGAAAGCGGAGTTCGTGCCTTGACCAAATAAATTGTTTGCAGCATTTGTCGAGGCAAACAATACGTCCTCTGCGCTTGTGGATGAAGGTGCGGTTGTCGACACTGAAATTGGAACAGTCCCTGAGGGTGCTGTATTATTTTCAGGCATAGTCTGGGAATTATCTGCAGGTCTCGATACATTTGGACCCGTTGCATCTCGTGCTTCTTGAGTAGAAGTCGAATTTGCCGCTCCTGATCCTGAACCTTGTGGGGGATCTTGATTACCCCCTGCACTGGCCGTAACGACCATTTTCCTGTTGTACCTTCGTTTGGGAATCGGTTGTGCACTGTTCTTTAATTTACCGTTCCTAAGGTTCATACAAGATCTTGATATTGTCTAGACAAAAATAAAGCAATTGATTAAAACAATCTGCTTGACACTGTCCCACTGGGCGTGCCAATTTGTTTACGGTAATTTCCGGTAAACAACCGCTAGTCTTCCAAACTATAATAAATATGATTTGGTTACTTGCAGGATCGACTAGATTGATCCTAGGACACATAGTCAAGAAGATTGTTATCAATGTTTGTTCGAGCCATATTCATTATTTTGTCTTCTTCAATAAGCGTTGTTCGATTAACAGAACAAATAGTCTTGACAATCACTTTGTTACATATAAATGTGACTTCATCGAAGTGACATGACATAAAAAAATTAAAAAGACAATTGAAACGTAAAGAATCTTAAACTGCAGAAATATAAAAGACTTTGAAAGTAAATAGCATGAAAGTAATTCGAAAGTAAATGACGTTAAAGTAAAGATGCAGAAACGTAAATGGCAAGAAGTAAACGAAATGCAGTAATTCTGAAAGATAAAAACAAAAAGATAATACACATGTATTAAAATGGTGGTGTCATACGTACATTTTCTCAGCGAACTCTTTCTCTTAACGCTTGATACTTGAGTAAATATGTGAGTGATTTGTACAAAATGAACACACGGAATCCTAACATAAAGACCCCTATTTATACTAGTTTCGACCTTAACGGTCCTACACTAATCTGCTGTCACGTTTCTCATCAGAACTTCCAGCGAAGCCATCTGTTGTTGAACGGTTACGAAACCGTCTTCGAATTTCAAATCTTCCCGCCTGAGTCCATCTTCGACGCGTGGCAGTGTATTAAACAAACACTACTAAAAAACACGCTAAGTAGTAATACTTGAATACATATTCTATGAATTTTGTCTAAGTCCCGAAGACATATGCTTTCATTAATCTTTCAGCGTTCACTTATCTTCATCGAACTTAGAAGTCTTTATTTTTCCGAAGCATGACCATCAGTAGCCATTTTTTAAGGGATGGTCATCAGTAACCATCTTTCCTTCGATTCTCAACTCCTTCGAAGGATAAACAACATAAAACGAAATCTTCAGCTAACACCGCCCCACCTTATAAATGAAAAGTGGAATTTTTGCTTTCAATTGTGACGTGGGCTTTGGCTTGAGGGACGACCATCTTGCTTCATGGGCTGGGCCTTTTTAATTCTCCACCAAATTTTTGCTTAAACAATAATAAGATCTTTGTTTTCTTCTTCTTTTTAGAACTCAAATACCTGAAACATATTAAACAAAATACCAGACATAATACCAAAATAAAACAATATAATTAAAATAAAATAAAGACGTAATTTATATTAATCGAATCGAATATGCGATATATTTTTGTGTTATCAGTTTTGCATTTAAATGTTTTTTTATTTGGGTGTTAGTATATAAACCCAAAGTGAATTTCATTTGTAACCGATTTCACAATTTAAGTTTGAGAAAGAAAATTAATTACAAATTTTCTCTCTCCAACATATAAGAGTATTTTCTAGATTTAAAAATGGTATCTTAGTAGGTCTCGACAAACTCTTGTGCATTTTCTACTGCCTCGAGAATTTTATTTTGTGCCCGAGTCTATAACTGGTTGAGTGGCTTCGACCTTGCGGTAGAGTGTTTTTTATGGTTTATTTGAATGATTTTCATCTCTTGATGGTGGTCTCTTTTGGCTAAGATCTAATTTTACCTCTATTGGATGGTGTTTTTTTTAATTTTTTTTCAAGTATTTCGTTTTTTTGTCGGAGACTCAAAAAAACCTTTTGTATTTGTTGGATTCTTTATGTTATCTTTGTTATTTGGTGCAATTAGTTTGATACTTCTTATGGCTACATCTTTCTTGTGTCTATCTCGATTCTCTATTCTTATGTGAGGTTTTTTTCTCTCTATTTGCTGTTTAAAAAAAAAGAATTTATAGCGTAAGTGGGTTATTTTGAAAGAAAAATAATTCTCATTATAATTCAATTGATTAAAAAAAAAACAATGTTTGTAAGCCATTAACAATTTAGGGTTTCATTTTCCCCTTAAATCCAAACAATAATTTTCATCATCAATGATGCAATCCATAACTACAATCACTATCAACAATCTTCGCCTCCGCAGTTAACTGATCAACCGTCACATCACAGTCAAACACAAAATCTCCAATCTTCCATGTCCTAACAAGCCCTACTTTGATTTTCACCGGTACCCTCATCTTCAACGTCAATGGCACGCTCCATTTCGCAACAGCTTTCACCAACGCCTTCCTATCCGTTTCGGCAAGTTTGATGCCCTTACCTTTCAACACAGTCTGAAACACCGTCACGTTATTCGTCGGCTGATAAAACGCCGGAAACGCGCCGTTACATAGCCTAACGTCTCTGTAAAAAATCTCAACAGTGCTATCCTTTTCATAGTAAATTCCAATCTTGTTATTACCGTTATCAGCCCTAATGAAGACATCAGCAGCGGGAGAAATAACAGATGATGACGTGAGGTCCATTCCGTTCACAGCGATACTATCCAGTGCAAAATAGGGCAATTCTGGCCGGGTAATCAAGCAAAAAGAAACAATGGCGATGAGGAGGAGCACGGCTAGAGTGATTATGATGCCGATGAACCACCAGAGACAACAACAGCAGCCGCACCAGCTATTTTTCCGGTGATTGATGTTGGCGTAAGGAAAGCCATTTGCCGGGGATGGATAACCGTAGACCGGCGGTGGAGCAGTGTTGGAAGCTAATGCGGGTCTCTCGGACGACGACGTATTTTGAGACTCCGGCATTAGGGACTGTAGTGAGTTTGGTGGATGAAGTTTTTTAAGTAAGAAATGAAAGTAAAATCAATGCAATAATATACTACAATACAGATGTTTTTTTAATTTTGATAATTTTTTATTAGTTTTCTTTATAAAGTATAATTTCTTTTTACAGAAAAGATACAAAATAATAATATTTGGTCGTAGAAAAAAAGAAATAAATCAGATCTAATTAAATACTAATTTACCTTTTTTAATAAAGAAAAAACAAAAATGGATGATAAAACATAAAATTTAATCCATAAAAAAATTAACAAAATTAATTAATCATAATATAGGTTTAATTATTAATTAATCATAATATAGTTGAAATGTCTAACCTATCTCTCAAAATATAGGTTTACTTATTAATCAGCAATGAGTAAAATATAGAGTGAATATGAGACTCGATTTGATCTCTAAGGCTATGTTTGAGAGTTTGGAGGGGAGGAGAGGAGAAGGCTTTCGAAAACGAATTTTTAAAAAAATATAGAAAAATATTTGACATTTTTTGAAAAAATGATTTTGTTTAGAATGATAAAAGAGTCATTATCATTACAAAATTTTTAATTTTCAAAATATTATAACAACCTAAAAGATATTTGGATAATTTATGTAAGCCCTCCAAAACTCTAATTCAATACAATTTTTGAGTTCCTCATTTTATGGGGTTTTGGATGTTATGAATAAAACCAAACTCTCCAAAACCCTCCTACCCAAAATCCTTTTCTTATTTTCACTCAATTCTTCCTATTTTCCAAAGCCCTCACCTCCCTTCCCCTCCAAACTCCTAAACATAGCTAATATACTTTATTCTATCTGTCCGAAAAATGCGAGGCTCTGTGTCGGGTTTGTTACTAGTTAGTTTTTAGAAAATGAATGTTCTAAATTAGTTTAAAATATAAGATTATTGGCATCTCTAAATCATCCTCTACGCTTTGTATTTTTAATTGGAGAGAAAAAACGTATATCTTGAAGAAAGGAAAAAACACGTAGAAAGAACAAAAATTTATGATTGACATAGAAAATATGGTATAGAGATTAAAAAATAGTTTAGGCTATGCTTGGGAGTTTGAAGGGAAAGGGAGGAGAGGGCTTTGGAAAATAGGAAGAATTGGATGAAAATAAGAAAAGGATTTTGGATAGGAGGGTTTTGGAGAGTTTGATTTTATTCCTAACATCCAAAACCCCATAAAATGGGGGAAATCAAAAATTGTATTGAATGAGGGTTTTGGAGGGCTTACATAAATTATCCAAATATCTTTTAGGTTGCTATACTATTTTGAAAATTAAAAATTTTGTAATGATAATGACTCTTTTATCATTCTAAACAAAATCATTTTTCAAAAAATGTCAAATATTTTTCTATATTTTTTTAAAAATTCATTTTCGGAAACCTTCCCCTCCCCTCTCCTCCAAACTCCCAAACATAGTCTAAAAGATTTTAAAAAAAAATATTTTTTTTAAGAATTGAATTCATACCTAAAAGTTATCGAAATTGAAGATAAATTGTAAATTTATTAAAAAAATTTAAAAATATTAGTATACTATTTTGTTAATGGAAAATATGTAAAAAAAAGAAGATTAAAGAAAAAAGGATAAAAATTGTTAAAATCAAGTGAATAATATAAATGGTAATTAAAAAAATAAAAAGAATATATAAAAGTGTTAATTAGATCAAAATGGTATAGTCTTATATTAATACAAAGAAATAGTAATTTAAAACAATATAATAGAAGCATTAAAAAATATAACATGAAAAAAGTATTCATAAATGAATTGTAAAAAGGAGCTGTGGAAAAAATTAGAAAAATTGAAAATAAAAAAAGGCCTTAAAGCCCAGAAAATCATGTGTCAAAGGCCCAACGAAATGTACAAAGATTAATAATTGTTGTATTTGTTGCTAGTCAAAAGGACATTGGGAAGGAAACACATGAAATAAACCATCAACTTCACATTCCAACCAAACAACAAGTTTGTTCGTTCAACTTCTGAAACATGGCAAGCAACAGTCTTTTTATTCCTCCAACTGTTAGGTAAATTGATATATGAGTTAGATGTAGCTTGCATATTTTTGATTTTAAATCGTTAGCACATTTAGCTTATTGTAGTTGGTTAATGTTGCTTTTGCAGATCTATGGAAGACCTGGAGCGAGAAACCGAGTTGAGAAGAAGAAGAATTCACATGGCTTACCGTCAGCATGTCAAAGAGCTTCATGAATATAGAGAGGCTAAGAAAAAAGCAGAGATACGAAATATGTATGTCATGGATCTTGCATATGTAAGAAAAAAAATTGCAAAAGCAGAACTTTTTACAATAATAATAATCACATAACCGGCCAAATTAGTTGAAACATATCAAAGTCAAGCAAAAAGGTGGTATGTGTATTTTTGTAAGCTTAGATTAAGATATTTAAAAATGAAGTTAGTAATAAAAGTACATTATTTTTAGCAAAAAAAAATAAAGTTAAAAGGATAGAAAAGTTCTTAATAGGTTAATACAACTAACAGACGGGAAAAAAAATAATGTAATGTAAAAAGAATATAATATTCATACAAGAATAATGTAAAAATACAAGAAAAAAATATATAAAGGCTACATTGAATTGAATTATATTTTAAAGAAGAAAAAAATGAAAAAGAAAGGCCAAAAAAATAAAATAATATTTAGATGGGCCAGAGGGTTAACATCCGAAATAGGCCAGAGGCCCAACCAATTTTGTAGATTTCTAAGGAATGTTTATCTCTATAAAGGTAATGTAGTAAAACATTATATTTACAATAAAATCATAAAGGTTTATCAAATAACAGAAAAAACTTTTAGAGTTCGTGAGGTGTTGGTTCCCAGAGCAAAAAATGGAATTCAATAGTCCTTTTACCCTAGATGCAATCCTTGAGGAAAGATATACTGTAAACCATCATCTTTCATTGTTGCATGTCAGTCTATAAATTAGCATTAGAGTTTAACTTAATACTAAGTTGTGTTTTCAATAATTCACAAATCCGTTGAATCTATTGAGCATGAAACAACGTGGCGAAGAATGAGACTGGACATGGCGTACCTGGAGTATGAGAAAGAGCGCCATCTTGCTATGGATTGTAAGAAAAAATAGACGAAGGAAAAGATGGGTCATCAGTTGTTCAAGGTGTGCAAGCTAAAGACATCAACGGAGGATCGTCTCTTGTTTTTGCGAAATCTGAAGGAAAACATGCAGGACCGATTGTGGTGTATGGTGGGAAAACCCAAGAAGTCAAAGACTTTAAGGGGAAAAAGTTGTTTCTGGTGAACCCAGCCGCGAACGCGAAGCCGTAGCTGAGAAGGAAAAGGTGCATGCATTTGAAGTTGAGAAGGAAAAGGTGCATGCATCTGAGACTTTTGAAACTCCAAAGCAAAAAAGAGTAGTTAACAAAGGGAAAAGGAAAAGCTTATGTGCTGAAGGCTCATCTCACATATCCATATTGTCAGATAGTGATAGGTATAAAATAGTAGTAAATAAGTTTATAAGTTATTATAGCTGAATGTTTTACATATATCCTATCTTATACTTCATATTTTAATCGATTAATCAAATTTTAAAATAGTTGTAATCGTTATTTTATTAATGCAGTTCTGATGTTGATGACGATTCATCTGATGAAGATGTTGGAAGGCGCCAAGGTACTTTGTATGGAAACAGAAGATCAAATCTGGAAAAACAACAAGGAAGAAAGTTTTCATAAGTAGATAAGTCTTTTCATCTGTTGTTTCAACCTAATAGGAGTTATTAAAATCCTTCAATATTGATATGCATTTATTTGTTGTGTAGAAAATTCCACAAAAAGTGATTAGAAACTGTTTGAAAAAGGATCATAGGCAAATACAGTTGGTTGATTCTGACACCCGAGTAAGGTATGACTGCGAACTTCAAGTGGCTAAAATAAAGTATTGCATTGAAAGGTTCATCAGACATGGTTGGTATGATTTTGTGAGGAACAGGAGGCTAAAAAGAGGGGGATAAGCTGGGATTTAGCCTTCGCAACCCTCCTGCGTACAAAATTATTGTCACCATCTTGAATCGTGGATAATGTTTTGATGTTTTAGGAAGCTGGGAGGTTAATGGTTGACGATATTAAAGTATGATTTTGGTGGTGGTAAATCTAAGAAGGATGTTAAATGGTGACTTTCTAGTTAGTTGTTGTTTTGTTTAATACAAATTAGGTCATATTAATGCAGTTTGATATTTAGTATGCACCCTTAATGAGCTAGAAGTCAAATCAGTTACATAATATGTATTGGCAATGTTTGGGATGTAATTCTGATGAACTTTATTGTTGTACTCATCCTGGAAATGCCATTTTTGTTGTAAAAATCAAGCACTATGAAATTATTATAATGTATAATTATTTGTTACTTATTAATTATTTGTTATATGGTATATATGTGTTGTATGGATAATTTCTGATATCTCCCCACCATCAACCAAAATCACAATTGGCTAAGTTATAACGTTAAAGTCAATTATTAAGGGTGCAATGAATAAAGAATAAGACAGTTTGAAGTATTGTTATAGTAGAAGTAGGTAGTAATTTGTTTAAGTAACAATCATAACTTTGGGTCAGGTCACTTGTGTGGGACGTAAAGCATTGGAAAATGAAAAAGGTAGCAGTATAAACTATTAAGTAAGAAACTTGGTTTACAATTAAAAGGTGTACGTGGGGATGAGAAAATGAAAAGTTTGTATGAGTAAGTAATACACATAACTCTAGGAACACGTGAGTGAATATAGTTGTTGATGTATGATGGATTTTGGAAAAAAAAATAGTATTGACATATTGCAAGAATTCAGATTGGTTAAGAATACTCATCATTAAATGGTGGATTTTAATAATATACAATTATTATGACCAAGTAGGAGAAATAATACGAAGCAGTGTGTTGCACCCCAAAATTTGCCCATCCTAATTTACATCTAATTGGCTTATGCTTTCCATTTCATATGCATACCATCCATCCATCCATCCATTAAATCATCTAACTCATGAATCATTACTCAATAATCTAGCACGGGATCAAGGACTTTAAAGAGTTAGGGTTTACTATTGTTTCGAGGCTCTCATCTCCATTTAAGGTTGATTCAAATTATTTCTATATCTATCATGGTTGGAAGTCTAAATTTGATTTATGAGTTTCTTCATCAAATTATGGGATGTCATATCTAGATTTAACTTGAGTTTGTGTAGAGCTAATGAATCATTTCAAGAACAAGGCATCGCCTCTTCTAATATATGGATTTGGATATACAAGTTTGAGCTAAATTGATGAATGGAAGCGAGTTAGAGGTCCATTAAAATTGCTAGAGGAACGGAGTTTAGTCATCAAAGATATTCGTGCAAGCGTCTATTCAAATGCTATTTCAATTTCCTTTCCATTGTTCATTCAAAATTTACACATCAAGTTACATCTATTATTCAACATTCAATCTCATCATTATCCAAATATCATTGAAAGGCTAAGTCACTTAAAATATAAAAGTGGAAGCTAGAAAGTAGAATGTCGTGCAAGTTCTGTTTTGATTACAAGAAGATATCATTTCATTACAACATGGAACACAAAATGAGACATTACACACATTACAAAAAGGAAAAAATTCATCCCACAGCATAAGGCTCTGTTTCGGTAGCACATTTGCATAACCGATCACCCATCGAAATAAACCGAAGCAGTTCACTCTCTGATAAACTCAGATGGCATCTAGTCCTCACTTATTCTTCAGGTTCCTTCTTTCGGATTTACCTTGAAGCAAATGGTGAATCCATGGAGAATTTATGCGAAGCTTTCTATACTCATGGGGTCACACGGTTTAACAAAAGGTCCTTTGGATTTTGATAAATAAACCCGTACATCAACCAAACAGCAGCGACATATCAGCTCTGCACAGCTCACAAGTCAGTCCAACAATTCACAATCCTGCACAAAACAGATTCAAGAAAATCATCAAAGAAAACCAGTTCACACATCTAAACAAAATTATTCATATCCATTAACTATTAACCTATTTCTAAACCTCTTCCTAACTGTTTTAACTAACAGCTTCCTAACTAATTTCTCTTCACATCTCTACTTCTAACCAACCTTATAACCATATAACAAACTTCAACTAACCACTAACTGATTCCCTAACTAACGATAACAGTTTGTAACAGACTTTTAACCTTATAACAGTTTTCTAACTACCCTGCATCTAACCTATAACAGTTTCATAACTGCCATCTAACAGAAAGACAACCAGATCATAACAGAAAAATAATTCCCTAACCGATTCAGTTACTAACTAACCATAACAGTCTAACAGAACCAGATAACAGAAGAGGAGAATGGAAGTTACCTGAATAATTGAATCTCCTCCTATAAAACCAGAGTTTCTCTTCAATCACAGGGTTCACGATTTTTCTTCCTTTCTTCACTTTCATTCTCTCCCGTTTTTCTCACCTTGAGCCTCTCATCATCTTCATCAATCAACACCATCCTCCATTTTCAAACACTTCACATCACCTCCACCATCTTCTTCCATAACCCCTTCAATCTCCTCTTTGATTAACCTCTGCATACACCATTCTCCACCAACGATCCTCTCAAAATTCTCTCTACAACTCCAGACACCATCCCTTCTTCATTACTCATTTTCAATCTCCATCATCTTCAGATTCATCATCATCTTCACTCTAACTCTATTCAAGTTTCCACTGTCTTCTCCTTCATCGCTGCAACCTCACGCATCACCAATAATCAGCACCAATCCCTCAACAACAAATCGAAACAGAAACAAGGAAAATCGAAAAAGAGTCGGAATCTGAGAGAAGAAGATAGAGCAAGAAGAAAAGAAATGGGAACAATACTTGCATCGAAGAATTCTTAGCGTTTATTTCGCCAAATTGTTCATCGGAACCTCCTCTCTGGTGTTATCAATTGTCAATCTCCGTTCGCAAACTCAGATGGGATTCACGGTGGCGTTTGACTTTGTTTGATCGGAAAAGAAGGGAGGCGCTCCGGCGCCGTTCGCCTTCGTGAGAGAGCAAGAAGAAGGAACGAGAACGAGAGTGTGAAGAGTCTGAACGTCACAACAACATTTACCCTAATCCTTCTTTCCAGGTTTCTTTTTTTAATTAAATTAATTAATTTCGAATTGAAAATAAATCTGAAACACAAATTCTGATCAATTACCCTTGGGCCAAAGTGAAATTGCTATTTGTTCACCCCATGCGGCCCATCACATCCTTTTTTGGTTATGCTAAGAATCTGAACAATAATATCTTGGGCTTGTACCGAATTTCTATTCATCGCCCCTATTAGCCCACAACGCCATTTTTGGCATCTCACAAAAATCTGCTACAAAAACATTGCTGGGCTAACACCTTTGGGCCCGGTGTTTTGCTACTCATCATCCCATTTTCAGTTTGCACCCCCTGTTTACTTTTGTTTTCAATTATTATTTTGGGTTCGATTAGATTTTTTTGCCATTTCTTTTAGGTGATAAAAGGCTAATTCTTTCCTATTAATTTTTAGCCTTTAATCCAATTTTGATATAAAAATGTACATAAAAAAATAGTAGTTTTAGGCTATTTGTTTTAGTCTTTTACTTGACTTGTAATCCAAATTCTCCCATAAAAATCAATATAAAAATAGTAGTATTTTTAATTCATTCATGTACTATATTTTTTGACTTGTTACTTCATGCTTGTGTGTAATATTGTACCATATCTTTGCTTATAATTGTGACTTTATTTTCCATGTTTCTTTAATTCCTAACCTTAGGTAGAAACCATGATAACATTAGGATCTAGAAATTCCCATTTTAACACTTAGGCTAGTTATTCATATTAGGCTAGTTTCCCATTTCTTTTTCTATTCAACTTTAAAACACTTAACAAATACTTGATTTAATTTCCCTTAAAAGATACAAAGAAAACATCTTAAAAAATGCTTAATAAAGGTCAGACTAATAAAAAGGGAATGGAAACTCTCGTCCCTCTTGTTTAAGGGGATCACTTGAGTGGAAGTTCCCAATCATAAAAAACACCAACAAGAGTAGATCAAACCTCACTTGTTTAAGGGAGGTACTTGAAACGCTCGACAAATCTCTCTCTTCTCTATCTTGCCTCCGAGGCATTCTTTCTCTAAATGGACATGTTGCTTCCTTTCGATCGCAGACTGGTAACGCATAAGACTCCACTCAACGAGTTGCTATCCTGACGCTAGATTGCGAATGTAACTCCGTCCACTAAAAAACACAAAAACAAACAAAAACTAAAGAGCCGAACTACGGCGCTCTGATTCCTGAAAAGGATACGTAGGCATTAGGTCGCGGGGCCTAAGCGAGCACAACTATTATAAACCTTATTTTCCCCGTGTTTCTTTTCTTTCATTTGCATGCATTCCCTTAGTAATTAAGCTTTAGATTTACACACCCTTTAGATAGCAACAAACATAGGTGGATACCATCGAGTACGATGGGCGTGAGGGGTGCTAGCACCTTCCCCTCGCGTAACCGACTCCCGTACCCTATCTCTGGTCGAAAGACCTCGTTCTTATCCTTTCTTTATTCTAGGTTTTCTGATATTCCTTTCCCTCTTTGGGATAAATATATTGGTGGCGACTCTGTTCATTTTTTCGCGGGCGTGCGACAGCTGGCGACTCTGCTGGGGACGTTAGACCTATTGCGGGTCCGTACTTAGCGAGTCGATCCTAGCCTTTGTTTGTTGTTTGTTTATTGGGTGTGCTTATATATTGTTTATGTTTTGCATTGTTTAGTTTATGCTTGCATATCATGTTTATTTTCTCGCATTCTGGACTATATTATGGGCCCCCGTGGGGGCCACATATTTTTCTGCTTTGTTTTGCAGGTGGGGGTTTTGTGAGGTAAAAGGCCCACTACCCAGGCCAGTGACACATAGGATTAGTGTGGATGCCCATGTCAACTCCCGTAGCGTTTGATACGATCGAGTTGACATGGGGTACCACAACCAGGCGAGGTTCTTTCATGGAACATTGTGTCTGGCACGTTTGTTGCCTCAAACACATTGTACCCCATGGGAATCGTTAACCCTGGTGACCATTAGGGACCACTTGTCCGTGTCTAGACTACATACCTGTGAGATTGGGATGGGACAGGAAACTTGACCTTCATCATACCCGGATTTCTGCTATTTAATAAAAGGTGTCGAACCTTTGATCCTGGGACATTTGACTTATACAGAAGTTCTACATCAGTTATATATCAGAATCAACGTCGAACCTCTGAATCTGGAGGGTTCGACCATCTTCGACTTATGCACAAGCTATTTATCCAAAAAGCAACGTCGAACCTCTGAATCTGGAGGATTCGACCATATCTTATTGACCATGAGAAGTTGTTATCCAAGAGGCCTTGATCCTTGATCCTGATTTATGCTGCATTTGCATCATCATTAACATTTTTGCATTCATGCATGTGCATCCATGGTTACCAAGACTCTTACACTCTTCCTCTCCATCAGATTCGTCAAGACGATTCCTCCACACCGATATCTGACAAGAGCTCACAGAAGAAGAATTATGGAAAACTACAAACAAGATCAAGCTGCTATCAGAGAAGAGCTCGACCAATTGAAGACTCAAATGAGCTTGATCATGGAAGTTCTACAAACATTGTTGAGGAAGGAAAGCAATTCCACCCTGACTGGTACAACTGAGATAGCCAATTATCCTTATCTCCCAAGTCTAACTTCAAGTCAAGGGCTATCTCGCAACTATCCCCCACAATCTTGGGTGGTTCCACAACAACCTTTCATACCACGACAATCATTTGTCCTTTCTCAGAACTATCAGCAAAAACAAAGTCAGCGGAAGCAGAATAAGCCAAAGAGGATGTATGATCCTGTGCCAATGCCTTATAGTCAACTTCTCGCTCATTTGCTCAAGCTCAACCTGATAGAGTTAAGGGAAGCTAGACCTCCTCCTGATCCTATTCCTCAAGATTACAATCTTAATGTCAAATGTGAATTTCATTCTGGAGGGTCTGGTCATTCAACTGAAGAGTGCAGAGTTCTGAAAGACAAGGTTCAAGATCTGATTGATGCAAAAGCAATTGAGTTTGGACTAGTGACTCCCAATGTGATCAACAATCCCATGCCACCTCATAATGGAGCTTCCACCAGTGGACCATGAAGACTTTGTGTTTGTCAGAGAACATTTCATTTACATTTCATAAGGCCAAGCTTGCCATTGTATAGATTTCTTTAGTATTTTCAATTGTATTACTTTCGTTCTTATCAAGTACTTCTCATTGTAAGAAATTCATTTCTGTTTGAATAAATAAAAATAATGCAATATACATGTTTTTCTCTAATCATTTCATCTTTGTCATTATGTTCATTGATGCTTCACTCATACGTCTTAAGCAACTAAAAAAGGAGAATGATGAAAATAAAAAACATATGAACTACTAACTGTATGCTTTTGGAACAAAGATCCCGCTGACGATGTACAAGCATTTTTTCGATTCCTAAACACTGGAGTTATAAGGGAGTGAAACCTTCGTTAACCCCTTTGAGCCTAAGGAGTAGTAGTTTCTTTTCAAAAAATACAAAACCCTCAATCTTAACCAGGGGCAGGGTAGTCTTCAGTTAGTGCGACCGAGCACTCAACTTTCAGGTATTCCATCAGAGGATCAATCATATATCATATCTCACAACAAAGAAGAAGAGCACAATCCACAATGGATGTCTCTCATCCACTGAGAAGAAGGCAGTCACAACCTTTTCTTCAAGTCAATCACAAAAGTCATACAACTTGTTCCCGAACGAGACAAAAAATGATGAAAAGAAAGTTACGAATCATGATCAAAAAAGAAAGAAACAATAGCCCGCTAAGTCAAAAAGAAAAAAGCTTTGAAGCAAATGACTTAGGCAAAAATTAGGGCATATCCCGCTGGACAACGGAAACCAAATTCAAAAGAAACTTTTTGTCCAGGCAAAAATTAGGGAAAGCAAAAGACAAAGCAAAAGAAAAAACCTCCAAGGGACAAGTTGTTGTGACCATCAACAAAAGCACCAAAGGGTGGCTGCCACCTCCATCGAAGCCATAAAGGATCCTCATCCTTCGCAATCTTTCCTGAAAGGCGAACACTCGTGTCAAACTAGCTGAACGTAGGACTGGAGAACATCACGAAGAAGGGGTGGGTTAAGTAGAACTTGAGCCTTTATCCTTTGTTTCTCAAACCGTGAACCAGGCCACGTTACAACCCTCAAAAGTCCTAATTGAAGCAGGGTTCATTTCGAAAGCATACAAACTATAAAATCATGTCCGACTGACTCCTAATGTTGCTATGTCATTTGTGTTAGGATCAGTACAACATTTTGACAAATAAAAAACTTTTCTTTTGAGATTAACATGTGCATCACATTCTCATTATCTTTTTCAAAACAGAATCGTCTCTAATCTAGAAATAAGTACTTGATACCAAGGAAAGTTCAACATTGAAATTCCATCGAGTAATCTTACAAAGGCAAAGGTTGGTTATCCGCTGAGCATATATCTGAAGCATCCATCTGGTGGAACAATTCCTTTCAATCTAGGGCATTCATTCCATGATCTACACTGGGGCAGACCATTTCGACTCTCCATGATTCAAGCATTATCAAAGTTCTTTCTCAAGAGATCCTACAAGCTGGGGCAAGCTAGTAACAATTCATTTCTTCATCTTCAAACAAGTGTCAGATATCGAGATAGGTGTCAAGGAGTCAAGCCAAACACCTTCACCAATTCTATCCTACAAGCAATGACCTTTTCACAAAGGCAGTTCTCCGTTATCCATATCCTGGAAACCATCATTCCATTCATCGTCATACATGCATCATGCATATTATTGCATTCTCATTATCATTTCTCCCGCATAATCCAATCATCAACAAATCAGGGGCATCCACCCCACCATGATTCTCAAACAGAGTTTCAGAACTCCACCTAATCTATTCCATACAAAGCAGAAACCCTGATCAATCAGTACATTGCATATAGAATTCATTGCATTGCATCTCCAGAAGTACATAAAATCAAACATTACATGTGAAGCATAAGCCAAGTTATTCATCAGATGAGGTCCCTACAAGTATTCAACTGATAGTCCACTGGATCATTCAGAGTTACCATTGTGGTGTCATCTCCCAAAGTCAATCATGTTCATCTTTCTTCAACCCAGAGTTGATGTCTTTGTGTTCAACCCAGAGTTGATTTCCCTTTCATCTTTTAACCCGAGTTAATTATTTTCCCTCTCACCCAGAGTTGACGGATATTTCTTATTGTTTGCTCTTCCCACTCAACCCAGAGTTGACGGTTATCCATTGTTCAATCCAGAATTGATCCCTTTTCCCACTCAACCCAGAGTTGACGGCTGTCCTTTGTTCAATCCAGAATTGATTACTCTTTTTCCCACTCAACCCAGAGTTGACGGTAATCTTTTATTCAACCCAGAGTTGATCCCTTCCTTTTCCCTCTCACCCAGAGTTGACGGATATTTCTTTTCTTCCTTCCCACTCAACCCAGAGTTGACGGTTGTCCTTTGTTCAATCCAGAATTGATTACTCTTTTTCCCACTCAACCCAGAGTTGACGGTTATCTTTTATTCAACCCAGAGTTGATCCCTTCCTTTTCCCTCTCACCCAGAGTTGACGGATATTTCTTTTCTTCCTTCCCACTCAACCCAGAGTTGACGGTTATCTCTTTTCTCCTTTTCCCACTCAACCCAGAGTTGACGGTTATCCCTTTTTCACCCCAGAGTTGACCTTTCCTTTATTTCTTTCCCACTCAACCCAGAGTTGACGGTTACCTTTTATTCAACCCAGAGTTGATCCTTATGTTTTCCCACTCAACCCAGAGTTGACAGTCATCTTTTGTTTTTCTCACTCAACCCAGAGTTGATGGTTATCTTTTCTCCCTTCCCACTCAACCCAGAGTTGACAATTATCCTTATTTCAACCCAGAGTTGATCCTTACCTTTTCTCACCCAACCCTGAGTTGACGGTTCTCTTTTGGCTTTTCCCACTCAACCCAGAGTTGACGGTTATCTTTTGTCCTTTCCCACTCAACCCAGAGTTGACGGTTATCTTTTATTCAACCCAGAGTTGATCCTTTCATTTTCCCACTCAACCCAGAGTTGACGGTCACCTTTTATCCTTTTCCCACTTAACCCAGAGTTGACGGTTATTCCTAATTGTTTATCTTTCCTTTTTCAACCAAGAGTTGAATTACCTTCTCCCAACCCAGAGTTGATGTCTATCTCCTGTTTTCAACCCAGAGTTGATATTCTTACTTTCGTTCTCAATCCAGAATTGATGTTTACCTCTTATTTCAACCCCGAGTTGACTTCCCTTTATTCTTCGACCCAGAGTCGACCCACTTTTCCTTTTCAACCCAGAGTTGATGTTTATTTCATTTCTAACTCAGTTAATTTGTTCAACCCAGAGTTGATACAATCTTCCTCAATGGATTTGACACCATTTCTTCCCCAGTGGATCACATCTCTCGTCAGGAAAATTTTCAGGTTCTTTTGATATTTAATCTTCTTCTACCTTAAAGGATCGAAAGGCTGACACCAATCTCACCTCCAGGTTTAAGACGATTAAATAGGGGCAGCTGTTGCACCCCAAAATTTGCCCATCCTAATTTACATCTAATTGGCTTATGCTTTCCATTTCATATGCATACCATCCATCCATCCATTAAATCATCTAACTCATGAATCATTAATCAATAATCTAGCACGGGATCAAGGACTTTAAAGAGTTAGGGTTTACTATTGTTTCGAGGCTCTCATCTCCATTTAAGGTTGATTCAAATTATTTCTATATCTATCATGGTTGGAAGTCTAAATTTGATTTATGAGTTTCTTCATCAAATTATGGGATGTCATATCTAGATTTAACTTGAGTTTGTGTAGAGCTAATGAATCATTTCAAGAACAAGGCATCACCTCTTCTAGTATATGGATTTGGATATACAAGTTTGAGCTAAATTGATGAATGGAAGCGAGTTAGAGGTCCATTAAAATTGCTAGAGGAACGGAGTTTAGTCATCAAAGATATTCGTGCAAGCGTCTATTCAAATGCTATTTCAATTTCCTTTCCATTGTTCATTCAAAATTTACACATCAAGTTACATCTATTATTCAACATTCAATCTCATCATTATCCAAATATCATTGAAAGGCTAAGTCACTTAAAATATAAAAGTGGAAACTAGAAAGTAGAATGTCGTGCAAGTTCTGTTTTGATTACAAGAAGATATCATTTCATTACAACATGGAACACAAAATGAGACATTACACACATTACAAAAAGGAAAAAATTCATCCCACAGCATAAGGCTCTGTTTCGGTAGCACATTTGCATAACCGATCACCCATCGAAATAAATCGAAGCAGTTCACTCTCTGATAAACTCAGATGGCATCTAGTCCTCACTTATTCTTCAGGTTCCTTCTTTCGGATTTACCTTGAAGCAAATGGTGAATCCATGGAGAATTTATGCGAAGCTTTCTATACTCATGGGGTCACACGGTTTAACAAAAGGTCCTTTGGATTTTGATAAATAAACCCGTACATCAACCAAACAGCAGCGACATATCAGCTCTGCACAGCTCACAAGTCAGTCCAACAATTCACAATCCTGCACAAAACAGATTCAAGAAAATCATCAAAGAAAACCAGTTCACACATCTAAACAAAATTATTCATATCCATTAACTATTAACCTATTTCTAAACCTCTTCCTAACTGTTTTAACTAACAGCTTCCCTAACTAATTTCTCTTCACATCTCTACTTCTAACCAACCTTATAACCATATAACAAACTTTAACTAACCACTAACTGATTCCCTAACTAACGATAACAGTTTGTAACAGACTTTTAACCTTATAACAGTTTTCTAACTACCCTGCATCTAACCTATAACAGTTTCATAACTGCCATCTAACAGAAAGACAACCAGATCATAACAGAAAAATAATTCCCTAACCAATTCAGTTACTAACTAACCATAACAGTCTAACAGAACCAGATAACAGAAGAGGAGAATGGAAGTTACCTGAATAATTGAATCTCCTCCTATAAAACCAGAGTTTCTCTTCAATCACAGGGTTCACGATTTTTCTTCCTCTCTTCACTTTCATTCTCTCCCGTTTTTCTCACCTTGAGCCTCACATCATCTTCATCAATCAACACCATCCTCCATTTTCAAACACTTCACATCACCTCCACCATCTTCTTCCATAACCCCTTCAATCTCCTCTTTGATTAACCTCTGCATACACCATTCTCCACCAACGATCCTCTCAAAATTCTCTCTACAACTCCAGACACCATCCCTTCTTCATTACTCATTTTCAATCTCCATCATCTTCAGATTCATCATCATCTTCACTCTAACTCTATTCAAGTTTCCACTGTCTTCTCCTTCATCGCTGCAACCTCACGCATCACCAATAATCAGCACCAATCCCTCAACAACAAATCGAAACAGAAACAAGGAAAATCGAAAAAGAGTCGGAATCTGAGAGAAGAAGATAGAGCAAGAAGAAAAGAAATGGGAACAATACTTGCATCGAAGAATTCTTAGCGTTTATTTCGCCAAATTGTTCATCGGAACCTCCTCTCTGGTGTTATCAATTGTCAATCTCCGTTCGCAAACTCAGATGGGATTCACGGTGGCGTTTGACTTTGTTTGATCGGAAAAGAAGGGAGGCGCTCCGGCGCCGTTCGCCTTCGTGAGAGAGCAAGAAGAAGGAACGAGAACGAGAGTGTGAAGAGTCTGAACGTCACAACAACATTTACCCTAATCCTTCTTTCCAGGTTTCTTTTTTTAATTAAATTAATTAATTTCGAATTGAAAATAAATCTGAAACACAAATTCTGATCAATTACCCTTGGGCCAAAGTGAAATTGCTATTTGTTCACCCCATGCGGCCCATCACATCCTTTTTTGGTTATGCTAAGAATCTGAACAATAATATCTTGGGCTTGTACCGAATTTCTATTCATCGCCCCTATTAGCCCACAACGCCATTTTTGGCATCTCACAAAAATCTGCTACAAAAACATTGCTGGGCTAACACCTTTGGGCCCGGTGTTTTGCTACTCATCATCCCATTTTCAGTTTGCACCCCCTGTTTACTTTTGTTTTCAATTATTATTTTGGGTTCGATTAGATTTTTTTGCCATTTCTTTTAGGTGATAAAAGGCTAATTCTTTCCTATTAATTTTTAGCCTTTAATCCAATTTTGATATAAAAATGTACATAAAAAAATAGTAGTTTTAGGCTATTTGTTTTAGTCTTTTACTTGACTTGTAATCCAAATTCTCCCATAAAAATCAATATAAAAATAGTAGTATTTTTAATTCATTCATGTACTATATTTTTTGACTTGTTACTTCATGCTTGTGTGTAATATTGTACCATATCTTTGCTTATAATTGTGACTTTATTTTCCATGTTTCTTTAATTCCTAACCTTAGGTAGAAACCATGATAACATTAGGATCTAGAAATTCCCATTTTAACACTTAGGCTAGTTATTCATATTAGGCTAGTTTCCCATTTCTTTTTCTATTCAACTTTAAAACACTTAACAAATACTTGATTTAATTTCCCTTAAAAGATACAAAGAAAACATCTTAAAAAATGCTTAATAAAGGTCAGACTAATAAAAAGGGAATGGAAACTCTCGTCCCTCTTGTTTAAGGGGATCACTTGAGTGGAAGTTCCCAATCATAAAAAACACCAACAAGAGTAGATCAAACCTCACTTGTTTAAGGGAGGTACTTGAAACGCTCGACAAATCTCTCTCTTCTCTATCTTGCCTCCGAGGCATTCTTTCTCTAAATGGACATGTTGCTTCCTTTCGATCGCAGACTGGTAACGCATAAGACTCCACTCAACGAGCTGCTATCCTGACGCTAGATTGCGAATGTAACTCCGTCCACTAAAAAACACAAAAACAAACAAAAACTAAAGAGCCGAACTACGGCGCTCTGATTCCTGAAAAGGATACGTAGGCATTAGGTCGCGGGGCCTAAGCGAGCACAACTATTATAAACCTTATTTTTCCCGTGTTTCTTTTCTTTCATTTGCATGCATTCCCTTAGTAATTAAGCTTTAGATTTACACACCCTTTAGATAGCAACAAACATAGGTGGATACCATCGAGTACGATGGGCGTGAGGGGTGCTAGCACCTTCCCCTCGCGTAACCGACTCCCGTACCCTATCTCTGGTCGAAAGACCTCGTTCTTATCCTTTCTTTATTCTAGGTTTTCTGATATTCCTTTCCCTCTTTGGGATAAATATATTGGTGGCGACTCTGTTCATTTTTTCGCGGGCGTGCGACACAGTGGCGAGTATATAACAAAAAAGTTCAACCATTATAAATGAAATTAAAAGATATTTGTAAGTGGAAGTTACAAAAAATTCATAGATATGAACCAAACAAAATGTGTTTAGTTAACAAAATAATGATGTTGTATTAAATTTACGTAGAACAATTAAAAGCATTGGTCGAACAAAAATTTCCATGCTGCAACATAACCGAACCTGAAAATCGAACATTGAATAATTTAGTAAGAAATAACAGATATTTATATTGAATAAAAAAGTGTATATAACTTACTAAATATTTGCAAACACTTCTTTGTAAACAATGTTTGCCGTAGAGTTCTTGGGGTTATTGTTGTCATCATGAATCAATATTTTGATCCTCTTTTTTCTTGTTACCCTAGAAATAGCCACATATCATTTACCATGGCTAAAAGATCTTACAAAATATACAACCCAACCCAATCCAATGATTTCTCCTGAGATTTGTTGATGGTTATTGCATATGAAACAATGATTGGAAATTATTGTCTATTCAATTTGAAAGGATAAGGTGATTATGAAGGGGACATATCCATTCTAGGAATGTAAATGACTTTTCCATGGCCTTTTCCACCCATTATTTCAGCTTCAAGGACATGGTTTGCAAGTTTAGTCACAATTAGCTTTGTACCATTGCACAAACCCTCTTATTGGTCAATGTTGCTCATAAGCATAATTGGGGTGTCAATTTTTAATTTTATGATATGGTTGGGTAACACCGAAGTTCTAAGAGAGATGAGGAACTCAGGACTAAGGAGTTTAATAATGGAGTTATCATGAGTTTCAGATCTATCCACTGAATTAGAGCTATAATATTCCTTGCATTCTCCTACAAAAAAAATTATACGGAAGCAAGAGTCTTGATAGTTCAATGATAAATAGAAAATTAAAGTTAAACAAATAAATTGAATGAAAATAAAATCTGGAATCATTTGAAGGACGTGGTTATTAATTTGATCAACAACTTCAATTGTAAAAGCTAAGATAGCTCGACTCTTGAGATAGTCATAAGATTTGTAGTTATCCATGAAAGCAGGGTAAGTACTTTCGACAATAGCAACAACAGGATCATCAAAGGTTTCAATTAAAATATCACGGGGAATATCAATATCAGCATAACCATCATTAGGTTCAGAAAGCTTGCCTTCCCCTAATTCTAAAAGCCATTTTGGAAAGTCAGCAATCTCGTTCTTTTCTTTAACGCTTTGACTTCCTTGCAAACACATATTTCTGGTTAAAGTCAATACCTTACAAGAATGCCATATGTGGGATGCGGTGCTAGAGTGAACAAAATTTTTGTCTAAAATCTCCACCAAAAACAATAATCTTACCACCAAAAATATCCTTTGAGTTGCTATCATTACTCATGACATCCTTTCACATTGATTAAAATAAGTTAAATTACGATTTTTTCTTTTATTTTATTTCATTTATAAAATCAGCATAATACTTGTGCCTACGCACGAAAATGATTTTTTACGCATATTTGTTCATATATTTAAAAAAAATAGTTGAAAAATTTTAATTTTTCAATATTTGGATAATAATTTTTTTCATTCATATAATTTCCACAATAAAAAACAAATTGAGCTACTGATTCAATTATTTGTCGTTAGTCTAATAGGCTACTATGAAAATAATAATAAATTTTAATATTTGTCGTTAGTCAAAGGCAATGCAATTTTAATAAACTTTATTTTTTTTATTGTGAAAATTATATAAAACGAAAAATGGAGCTACTCATTCAATTATTGAAAAATAAAAATTTATTGACATTTTTTAAAATTATTTGAAAAAGATTATAGAGCTTATAATAAGAGAATGACTGAGTGATTAGATATTTTTAAATTGCATTCTTTATTATTAATTTTTAATACTTTTTTTTTTGAATTTAATAGACTTTGATTAATTTCAAAAATATTGTAAGTACAAGCGATCTTGTATGGAACCAGCTACCAACAATTCAATGAGCGACTATAAAACAAATCACACAATCACAAAAATGACAAGAAAAAACTAAAAGCCTTTTATCAATTAGGATAGCAATATATTCCCTAATTTTTTTTGTTATTCCATCCTCTATAAACAAGTGTATCTATAATCTTCCGCCCTGTATTCGTGTTATCCACAGCATTTCCAAAACTTTTGTTATTTCTCAGGTTCCATATCTCATATATACCTTCTCCTTTTGTGCTCTGAATTATCCATTTCATTTTTTTATGCCAATCTTCGGGGGTGTAATGGATTTGAATCCATTCCAGGATTTCCATCCATATTTTCTTTGTAACAGTGCATTCAAACAACAAATGATTTAGTGATTCCGTTCCTGAGTAGAAACAACAATCTACATTATCAATCAATCCAAATCTGAATAGTCGATCTTTCGTGGCTAATTTTTCATGGCAAGCTAACCATGTAATAAAACAGGCTCGAGGCCGAGCATTGTTTCGTACATCAAATTCAATACTTTATTTGTAAAAAAGATAAAATAATGATATATTTAATACAATATTAAATATTTTTTATTTTTAATTATACTATTTATTTATATTGCATAAATTTCATTCAATATGTTTTTATGTATTAAATATCTATGAGAAATATGAATAAATTTATCAATTCACCATATAAATGACTCAAATATTAATATTTGAAAATTTAAAGTAAATATTAAAATTCGATATTTGCTTGAAGTTTGGTACCTAATTATGAAAATTGTAATAAATTATGGTTGTTGTAGTGAGTTAAATATAATAAAATTTTAATAAATTTTGTTATCTCTTACTGTGTAAATTCTATGAAATACGAAAAATGGAACTATTGATTCAAATATTAAAAGAAATGAAAACTTATCAATCACGTTTTAAAATATGTGAATAAATACACGTACACAATCAGTAATCGTGCGTAGGCATGAGTTTTTTTTACTAGTGTATTTTAAAAGAATATTATTTTAACACTTTTTGAATCACTACAAAAAAACTCCTCCCCAACGACATATTTAGCGACGTGGAAAACACGTGGCTCCAAAATGCTTTTTGCGACGTGAGTTTAACATCGCAACCTGTATTTTAATATTAAATCACTTTACAGCCTTAAAGTAATTAGATGTCAGACATGGGGTAATGTGAAAAAAAGTTGCGACGTGGGATACACGTCGCTACATTAAATACATAAATTAATGCATTAAAAGCCATAACGTTCAAATGGGGGAATATTCAAATTTTTTCAAAATTTGGTTGTGACGTTGTCGCTACCGCGAAAATTAACAGAGCCGCCACTAACATATTTATCCTGAAAAGGAAGGGAATGCCAGCAAACCAACAAAACAAAACAACGGTCTCACGACCAGAGAAAAAGGGTAAGGGAGTCGGTTACGCGAGGGGAAGGTGCTAGCACCCCTCGCGCCCATCGTACTCGATGGTATCCACGCCTGTGTCTAAATCTATGGGTGTGTAATAAATCTACGCTAATTGTAACACCCCATATTTTCTAATTTTAATTTAATCGGAAATTAAATTATTATTTAGAATTATTTGGTATTTTGTTGAATTATTGGAAAATTATGGATTAAGGGCCATTGGGCTAGAATGGTGAGATTAGTAGTATGGGGGTGCTAAGGGAGTAAGCCCATTACTAATTATTTTATGTTTTCATAAAATAAAGGAAATAAGGAAAATTGGGAAGAAGGAAAAAGGAACGTGAAAAGCAGAGCAGAGGAGATGAGAGATTGGAAAGCCGATACGTGAAAGAGGAACAGAAGAGGAAGAGGACTAATCAAGATTTTTGGCTAAGGTAAGGGGGGACTCTTCCGGTTAATATCTTTTATCGTATTATAGATAATAAGACTGATTTAGATGCATTGTTTGTGTCAATTGGTTGTATGATGGATTGGGGTTTTGGGATGATTTTGATGGGAATTGTATGAAGTGATGAATCGTATGATTATATGACTGTTATGATGATTGAATGATCCTTTTGTGTGTTATATTGTGTTATAACATGTATGTGGCTGATATGGTGGTATTTGAGGTTCATAACATAACTTGATTTGGGTTTTGGGGATTTTGGGATGAATCCCGTAATGCTGTCAATCGATGTGAGATCTCTGGTTTTTGCCAGTTCGCGCCGCGAAGGTAGGTGCGCGCCGCGAAGGCGTACTTGTTTCCTCGCATCGCGCCGCGTGCATAGGTTGGCGCCGCGAACGTGTTTGTATGCTTCAGGTCGCGCCGCGAACTTTGGTTGCGCCGCGTGCTGTAGCGATAACTGTTTTCTTGTAAAAAGTTAAAGATGTGTAACTTTCAAACCGTAAGTCCGTTTTAGACGCCGTTTTGGACGTTGTTCCTTAAATTGAATGTTCTACCATATGAAACGAATAAAACAATAACAACTTGATTTTATTTTAAAAAGTATCATTTTCTTCAAATGTGGTTTATTCTGGTTTTGCATAGCTGATGAGGTGCAATGGTTGTTGTGTGCATAATTGAATATGTGCAATGATGTATGTTGTGATAATATGGTTGCTTCTGTTAATTGTGCAAATGGGTGTTGTTCATGGTAAATATGGTTATCATGTGTTTTAAGGAATGATGAGGTAAATACTCTGTCGTTGATGAGTTGCTTTGTTGTGCTTGGTACACGATTGTGAGGGGTGTTATCGTTGTTGCACTGTATAATGAATGATTTACCTGTTATGATGTTGTGGGTGTAATTGATGTTTGTTATACATATATTGTTGATGTAAAATATGTATTTTATCGTGGTTGAGAAATAGCATAACTGTGTATGGCTATTGATTATTGTGGTGGTTGATGATTATGACATTTGGTTGATTTATGTGGGTGATAAGCATGTTATGGTTGATACATGCATTCATAATCATTATGTGGCTGATCCTTGACGATGGTGGATCAGTGGTAGCTAATTCCCATTGTGTGGAATTAGTGAGTGGGTGTTGCCGTATCCTTGACGATGGTGGATCGGTGAGTTGGGTTATCCCAGATTTTGGTACCACATGCATATAGTTGCATTTGCATTAGGTTACTTGTGTTATTATAACATGAATGGAAGATTGTCCAATGTTATAATATGTGATGATTGTGTAATGGTTATGATTTGTTTGGATGAATTATGGTGTTGTCTCTCGGTAATGTATTTTATTTGTTGTTGTGTGTTAATGAGTACTTCCTGACAATCTGAATATAATGAAATTGGATGAATAATGTGACTATGATGTGTTATTGTTTATGATTCGATAACATTTGTTAATTGTGAATGAGACTCACCCTTACTTTGATGATTTCAGATTGGCGAGTAGCGGCTTTTGGCTCGGTGAGGATTAGCTCATGAGTCAGTTTATTTGGTATAGCGTCGGTGTCATGCTCTGATATTGTAACACTGGGGGAACGTTAGTTTAGAGTTTATGATGATACTCTATTTTGTTTTCATTGGAGTAATTTTGTGAGATATTGCATAGGTGATGTTATGCTTATCTGTTGATTTAATATTCCGCTGTATAGAAACATGATTTTGTTAAATGGATGATTTTCCCCTAAGTGAAGCATGACAATTGATTTATGAGATTTGTTTTAAATTGAATTGTGACACCCTTGTTTTCATGTTTTACTCTGAATTAGTTTATTAATTTCCGCGGGGTTTAGAAGGGTGTTACAATAGTGGTATCAGAGCAGGTCGGTCCGTCCGGCCAATTGTCGAGTCAGTTGAGTTGCACGACGGTTGAATACTGTCGGCATATTATCCCTTGGTACGCGACATGTGAGTGAATCACTGTCGGTACTTTGTTGTTTGTTGTGGAAGTTGGTTTGAAACAAGTGGGGGAGAAGTTTCACTTCTCAGTTATGTTTCAGTTGTAAGATGATTGATTCAGTCGGCTGTTGTTGGCAACAATGCAAGCATTGTTGGAGTTGTTGTTTTCCGAATCGAAGGTGACTTGGAATTAAGACTTGGCTGGTAATTAAGTTGGAGCATCTTGAAGGAGGATGATTATATGCAATTGATGATTATTTGTAGGAGAGGAAAATTAGAAAGTTGCAATGTATCAGCTCTGCTGGTGTGCTGCGAAGCTGTCAGTTGAGTAGCCTTACGACTCAGAAGAGGTTCAGCTGCAAGTTTGCGAAGAGGATTGATGTAGTAATGTTCCAGAAATTGCGCTTCGGCGATGGGAAGTGTTGCTCAAGTTATAATGATGTTTGGAAGTAAAGAGACATGATAAGGGGCTGTTTGGAATGTGATAGAGTTGAAGAGAATGAGTTTTGGAGAGAGATTTTCGTAAGCAAAACGCAGGAAAATTGCTGAATAGCTGCGGAACTTCGAAAATTCATAACTGGAGTTCAGGACGTCCGATTTGAGTTCCGTTTGAAGCGTCGGAAAGCTAACGAGATTCACTTTGTTATAAAAATGGTTGCAGCAGCTGTAACATAATTAATTGTGACAGGATAATGTTGGAAAGAGGTGAAGTTGCGGTTACGCGTGCTCTTATAACTAGACTTGTTTATTGGTACTGCACGGGATGTCAGTGTCAGTGTTGAATGGATCGAGGGAATACTTGGAAGGTTTTTTTTTGAGAAGTAATTTTAAGAATTGAATTTACCAATTGAGGAGTTTGGATATATCGTATAGAGTGTCGCTGCATGATGTCAGTGTTGCATTTTCGGACAATGATTGGAAAATTCATATCTTGGGTTCCGAGTGTCGGATTAATGTGCCGTTTGAACCTACGAGGAGGAGGGATTGTGTTCTAATTTATGGAAGAGTTATAAATACGGTAGAGTGACCCTATGAGGAGAGGTTCTGAAGTCGGTTATAGAAGCGTGAAACTTGTGAATAAGAATGCCTACTACCACGATTGTTTGAAACGACGTGGAGTAGAACATGTTGTTGATGAATAAGTCGATGAGATGTTCGGTCACAAAGATGATTTGAATACCGATGGATTTTAGTAATGATTAAACTAGTAGTAAAGATGGGACAAACTTTAGAACCCTTGGAATCGTATTTGTGATGGCAAGGTAACGATAAGTATAAAAGAAGGATTGTAGGGAATTTCTAACATTGTTGACGTGAGGGAGACTTTGTTGAGATTCCGAGTGGGATGATAATTGGACGTGAAGGATGTAATAGAATTTGGATTAAAACCACGAGTTATGAATGTTGTGCTATTGTGTTGCGTAGGAAGTCTTTAAATATGTCGGTGCTAAGGATGAATGGGTTGGATTTAATTGGACGATTTAGAGACTTGAGTTGGTATGTGAAGGTGATCCTAATAGTGTTAGATTGAGTATGCTAGAAGATGACTAGTGGTATTCTTAACGAGATTAGAGAAGGTCAGAAAGATGATGTTGAGTTGATCGATAGGTTGACTTTGAATTACCAAGGTAAAGGCGGTGAATTCAGAATCGACGGGAATAATATAATGAGGTTGAGTGATTGGATTTGTGTAACTGATGTTTTGAGCTTCGGAAGAATATTCTAGAAGAAGGACACCGTAGTGGATTATTGAACTATGACGATGTTAATGAGTTTGGGTGCAAACTCGGAAATGGACACTATTATGTAGTAACGACGGTTTATGCTTAAATATGATTTTTAACTATCTATTGACAAATTGAGGACTTGATCACCCTTAATCTCTTGTTGATAGTAGACGGAATCTTATAAATGAGATGAACTTGTTTTGTTACCTTAATGGTATAAGATGTAATGAATGCGAAGCCGTGGGAATAATCACTCACTATGTTGTGTGAATCTATGAAGAGGTGGAGTATGTATTCGGCGAAATTAAAACGAAGAGTTGATGCTATATGATGTTGTAATAATTTTGCGCTGTTATTGAGGTGGTGTTGTAGATTCCAGATATAATAAGGAATTATACTCTAAGAAGGACGAGGTTGATTTAATTCTTAAAGAAGAGTGGGATTCAGGTTGAGCTATTATGTAAGCAGTGGTATATCGAGGCTGATGAGTGTGATTATAACTACTTGTGCGTACTCGTTCCGGTGGTGAGAATGTTTTAATAGATGAAGTAAATCAGGAATTTGTTTTTGAGTGCGAGTAAGTATTACTGAGTGGTGAATTGGTACCATGGATGATGAAGAATGATTCTTGGACAAATGAGTAAAGAGAGTCGGAATCGGGAGAAACTCAAAAATCTAATTGGTATAGATGATTGTAATCAGTAATCAGAGTAGTGCGGAAAAACGGAATGTAACGTGTTGGATAATTACTGGTGTGACTTAAGAGGAGTCAGATAATTGGAATTCAATGGTATAGGAATATGAGTATTGAGTTTCTTGAAGGAAGCGGTTGGTGAAAAGTGTAAGTATTATTTTATCGCTCAGATGGAAGAGTATGTCTAAGGTTGGTATGTCGGTAGATGGTATGCATTACTACAGTGTTGATCAGTGTGATCATACTATAGATTGTGTAATTGTATTACTCGGTTGTTGAGAGTATTGTATAGGTTGTACCTCAATGTTCTGTTGTTGTTAACCTTTTGGAGGTAAAGCGAGTGGTATACTTTTGGATAGTCAAATGCGACGCAAGAACTGGGATTTGAATGTATGAAACATGTTTCCTGTTGGTTATGTCAGATGGATTTTTGGGGATTAACTGATGATAATGTTAATTGAGAGCTGGAGACTCAGGTGAAGGACTCCTATAAGAGCTGGTTACTTGAGGTATGTTTTCGAGGACGAAAACTCTTTTAGTGGGGGAGAGTTGTAACACCCCATATTTTCTAATTTTAATTTAATCGGAAATTAAATTATTATTTAGAATTATTTGGTATTTTGTTGAATTATTGGAAAATTATGGATTAAGGGCCATTGGGCTAGAATGGTGAGATTAGTAGTATGGGGGTGCTAAGGGAGTAAGCCCATTACTAATTATTTTATGTTTTCATAAAATAAAGGAAATAAGGAAAATTGGGAAGAAGGAAAAAGGAACGTGAAAAGCAGAGCAGAGGAGATGAGAGATTGGAAAGCCGATACGTGAAAGAGGAACAGAAGAGGAAGAGGACTAATCAAGATTTTTGGCTAAGGTAAGGGGGGACTCTTCCGGTTAATATCTTTTATCGTATTATAGATAATAAGACTGATTTAGATGCATTGTTTGTGTCAATTGGTTGTATGATGGATTGGGGTTTTGGGATGATTTTGATGGGAATTGTATGAAGTGATGAATCGTATGATTATATGACTGTTATGATGATTGAATGATCCTTTTGTGTGTTATATTGTGTTATAACATGTATGTGGCTGATATGGTGGTATTTGAGGTTCATAACATAACTTGATTTGGGTTTTGGGGATTTTGGGATGAATCCCGTAATGCTGTCAATCGATGTGAGATCTCTGGTTTTTGCCAGTTCGCGCCGCGAAGGTAGGTGCGCGCCGCGAAGGCGTACTTGTTTCCTCGCATCGCGCCGCGTGCATAGGTTGGCGCCGCGAACGTGTTTGTATGCTTCAGGTCGCGCCGCGAACTTTGGTTGCGCCGCGTGCTGTAGCGATAACTGTTTTCTTGTAAAAAGTTAAAGATGTGTAACTTTCAAACCGTAAGTCCGTTTTAGACGCCGTTTTGGACGTTGTTCCTTAAATTGAATGTTCTACCATATGAAACGAATAAAACAATAACAACTTGATTTTATTTTAAAAAGTATCATTTTCTTCAAATGTGGTTTATTCTGGTTTTGCATAGCTGATGAGGTGCAATGGTTGTTGTGTGCATAATTGAATATGTGCAATGATGTATGTTGTGATAATATGGTTGCTTCTGTTAATTGTGCAAATGGGTGTTGTTCATGGTAAATATGGTTATCATGTGTTTTAAGGAATGATGAGGTAAATACTCTGTCGTTGATGAGTTGCTTTGTTGTGCTTGGTACACGATTGTGAGGGGTGTTATCGTTGTTGCACTGTATAATGAATGATTTACCTGTTATGATGTTGTGGGTGTAATTGATGTTTGTTATACATATATTGTTGATGTAAAATATGTATTTTATCGTGGTTGAGAAATAGCATAACTGTGTATGGCTATTGATTATTGTGGTGGTTGATGATTATGACATTTGGTTGATTTATGTGGGTGATAAGCATGTTATGGTTGATACATGCATTCATAATCATTATGTGGCTGATCCTTGACGATGGTGGATCAGTGGTAGCTAATTCCCATTGTGTGGAATTAGTGAGTGGGTGTTGCCGTATCCTTGACGATGGTGGATCGGTGAGTTGGGTTATCCCAGATTTTGGTACCACATGCATATAGTTGCATTTGCATTAGGTTACTTGTGTTATTATAACATGAATGGAAGATTGTCCAATGTTATAATATGTGATGATTGTGTAATGGTTATGATTTGTTTGGATGAATTATGGTGTTGTCTCTCGGTAATGTATTTTATTTGTTGTTGTGTGTTAATGAGTACTTCCTGACAATCTGAATATAATGAAATTGGATGAATAATGTGACTATGATGTGTTATTGTTTATGATTCGATAACATTTGTTAATTGTGAATGAGACTCACCCTTACTTTGATGATTTCAGATTGGCGAGTAGCGGCTTTTGGCTCGGTGAGGATTAGCTCATGAGTCAGTTTATTTGGTATAGCGTCGGTGTCATGCTCTGATATTGTAACACTGGGGGAACGTTAGTTTAGAGTTTATGATGATACTCTATTTTGTTTTCATTGGAGTAATTTTGTGAGATATTGCATAGGTGATGTTATGCTTATCTGTTGATTTAATATTCCGCTGTATAGAAACATGATTTTGTTAAATGGATGATTTTCCCCTAAGTGAAGCATGACAATTGATTTATGAGATTTGTTTTAAATTGAATTGTGACACCCTTGTTTTCATGTTTTACTCTGAATTAGTTTATTAATTTCCGCGGGGTTTAGAAGGGTGTTACACTAATCTGGACTAAAATGAATGCAGAATGTAGGGAAAATAAAGGATTGTGCTCGCACGGGCCCTACCCCGCTGCCTACGTATCTGTTTTGCAGAATCAGAGCTACCGTAGCTCGGCTAAATAATTTCTATTTGTTTTGTGTTTTTTAGGTGAACGAGTTACATTCACACTCCGCTGCTCGACCTTTGGAGACTTATGCTTGGGAATGGAGCGGAAATAACAAGCTCTTAAGAAAAGAAAATCAAAGAGTGTGGTTTGTGTTTTAAAAGATGCATGAGGAAGACCTAAGCTAAGGGGGGAAAGCATGCTACCTAATGTTATCATACAAAGGGTGCAAATCTAACTAAACTAACAACCTACGAGAAAAAGGGGAAGCATACAATAATATCACACAAACGAGCATCCGCTCGTAAAGCAAACAAACCAACGGTACTGACCGAATGGTAGAAAAGCGCTCCCGCCATAGCCAAGGGGAGCAGCTCAACCCAAGTCAACCAAGCATTAGACCTCGTGAAAATGATCGGGCCATAGACAAGAGGGCGGACCCCTCTCAGCAACCAAGCCGTCACGGATGGTAAAGGAAAACGGTGCGTGCGTACACCGAGCATCAACGTCGAGCGACGCGAGCTATAGGAAATGCGGGGGTCCGGCTACATGAACCCTTTTCCTGACATACTCAATAACAAGATCTTGTGCAGGTTCAGAAGCGAGCAACGCGTAGCGTGCGCATACTGAACGGACTCGATGAGACTAGGCGGGGGTTGATTGCTAACCCTTTCCGCGTGCCTTCCATGAGGACTTAACGGAGTGCCATATAGGACTTATTACACCGTGACTCCCTGCCGCAAAGCACAAATATAAACACGCCAACAAAAACAGAGCCTCTTTCGAGGGCTTGGCCAGATGAATGTCTAGGTCCTACTTCTCATGTTAAAGGATGATGCGAGAAAGCGATAAAGTGCGAGATAAATAAAATGAAACGGAATCAATACCAAACGGATGATGATCCGTAAACTGTGGCGAACGAAAGCAAAGAAACTAGAATCCCGCGAGCGAGCTAGCAAAAGCAACATCAAACATGTCAGCACTCCGATTAAAATCCGCATAAGCAATCAAGAGTCGGCGCGATGAAAGTAAATCACGCGCCAACTTGTGCATCGGGCACAACGAATACCATACACCTGCAAGGGAAACAGAAATCCGGACAAGCAAGCATAATGATAAAGGATGCGTGTAGAAACGCGAATCAGAGAGAGGATAAATGTCGTGTCCCGCAAATAAAGCGGAACACGAGAGCGGGTATCGACCAGAGCCTCCATGTTGCCTTGCATACTAGCACACACGTTAGAGATAACAAGACACCGCAATCGGAATTGCGTTATTGAATTATAAGCTAAACCGGAAATGGATAACAGAATAGAAAGTGAAAACATAACAAAAGCAAACAAAAAGAAACATGGGATAGTATTCAAAGGCAAATCAAATATGTACACTAAAACTACGAAAGCAAAAGCAAGTATTTACATGCACAACGGTACACCGAAACGACGAAACCGGATAAAAACAGTGAAAACTAAACTCGTCAGAATTAAGCCAAAATTTTATTGCAAGGTTAAAACGTGCTAAAGAAGTCAAATATGCAATTAGAATTTACAAAATCGGCCCGGAAGCGCGACTTTCAAGACAGTGCAGAAGCAAAAACGGTAAAAAAAGTCGGCCGAAACCGAAAACAATCTGTACAAACAGTTCCGAAAATATTATTACGTATGAAAAACGTTATTCACATGATCAAAAACGATAAGCGATTCAAAAGATATGGCAAAATGGATTGAAGCCGACACGACGCGCACACAAAACACAAACCGAGCAACCTGAGTATATTATGTGAAACAGAAAGTTGCAGCAGCTCAAATGTCAATTATTAGCACATAGAAACACTATTTATCACTTAGAAACAACAAGCAACCAATACCAACTAGTTTCATGTCAAAAGTGCAACAAAAGGACCAATTTTCATGAATTAAAATAATGGAAACATAGTGCAATGGAGCCATGGAAAATTCTGCATAATAGTGATAATAAAACAGTCCTAAAGCTCACCACAAATCACATTAAACATCACACAAAAACTAGAACTCAAGCACACTTTGCTCACATAGTTTCAAAGCATTTTTATGAGTTAGCAAGCAAAGACAAACTACAATATTAACCATCAAAAATTCTGCACTCTTAGTGTTTCAAAACAGTCTCAATGATCATAAAAAATTCACCTACATTCTATAGTCAACAACTAAAAATCCACCACATTTTGTTTACATTTTTTCAAGTATTTATAGGAAGTAAAACTCAAGTATTAAAGTCAACATTTGCCATGAAATAAACTACAACCAAACTTAGTTTCTATCACATTTCAAAAATCAACAAACAAAATATGAACCTAAGGATCAATCAACATCTATTTTTATGCAACATTATCAACAATTAAAAACTCCCAACAATTAGCACTAGGTGGTATCAAGTAGTAGCAATCACATGAACAAGCCAAACTTCAAAAATTCACACAATCAAAGAAATTTTCTGCATTATCATGGTATTAAAACAGTCCCAAAAGTGCATTGAAACACACATAGACTCAAGGTAGCGGTTCATAGTACTTAGCACAAGATAGCATACAAACTCACAAGTTGGAATATTAGC